>NC_135789.1:25903263-26203263 GCF_051106095.1 Pogona vitticeps | reverse complement strand
TTTTCAACTGGCCAAAGAGTTCCCATGTGGAAGATGGAGTAAGCTTCCTTGCTGAGGCACCAGTGAGTAAGACTGGAATGAATGAATTCTAGTTACAGGGAAGGAGATTTCCACTAACCTTTAGGATCTTCATGGGGTATAAGAGCTGTTTGGTCATGGAGGGTGATGGACTTCAGAAGGTGATGGACTGTCTTTTAAGGGAGATTTTTTAAAATAGAGGTTGGATGGCCATCTGTCAGGCATGCTGTAGCTGTGTACTTCCTGTTTGGGGCTGGATTGGATTCAAGAACCTCCCGGGTTCCTTTCAGCTGTACAGTTCTGCGGTTCTATGATTCTGTGTTCCACTGGTAGGAAGTCCCAGACTGACCAAGAAGGGAAATGCTGAAGCCTAGAGGGAAGCTGTTGCCACTTCTCATGGAACCAAAAAAGTAACTCTGTAACTACTACAGTAGTTACATTACAACCTTAGGATAATTGCAGTACTTTCAGGCTCTTAGAAAAATGATAAGAGAATGTTTGGAAGCATGTAAATGTCCTTGTGCCTGTAGAGGTGCGGTTCATGGCATCCATTAGATTGATTGTAGGATGTAAAGGCTTGAGAATGGCTACTATAGACCATGATCAGCCAGATGGATGAAGGTTCAGCATGGGATGATAATGATGATGATCTGTAAGACAGGTTCTAACAATTCTCCCCCCCCCCCTCTAAAATCAAGGAAGAGTGTTTTAGGGAAGATAAATTCTTAGAAGATTAACAGGGCTGCACTGTGGAAATTCATTGGTCTGTAAGGAAAAGTCTTGATGTGAACATAGGGGGCAAAGAGCCTGCCAGGAAGATTGGAGTAAAATGCCTTGGCAATACAAAATAAAGCAAAACGCTCTGTATAATCAGGACAAGAACCGTAGGTTAGGCTTGTATTCTCAGAAAGAGTGGGGAAATTAAAACATGGTGGTCTACTTTAACATGACAAATGAATCCCACATGGGCACAATATGTTCTGAAGGGAACTGCTTTGATCCCTCTCTCTTCTCTCCCTCCCCCCCATTCTTCTGGAAATCTGGCTGTTAAATGTCACAATGAAAGCAGGCAAGTGCTGAGCACTCTGGAAAATCTGGCCTTCATTTGGAGAGCTGAGCCTTTGACAAAGCAGGGCGGGGGCAGAGGGAGAAACCTAGCCAAAATAGTTGGTGCCGGGTGCCTGCCTACGCAGATGGCTTTCCAAGCAGAATAGGGTTCATAAAAATGGGGTTTACTCCTCCCCACCAGCTCATACAAATCCATTTAAATTCTAGATAGGTGGAAGATGAGACAGAATGAAGGGAGATGAGTAGGATGTAAGAACAAAAGGATCTCTTGCAGATGGGTTTCTCCTTTCTCACTTTGAGTCATCTGTTGAGAAAAGACATGTGGCACAGTTCAACTGGGAATGTAGCATTTCAGGATGGAGATGAAGCATCACGTATTTCAATGGCTCCGTATTGCTAAAAACATTTGGTGCAAAGGGAGCTGGACGTATCAAGGAAGGGTCAAATTTCTGTGTGCAAGGGGTATTTTTCATGTTGCCCTGACTGTTGTGAAATCGTTCCAACCTGTCATACTTACTAACATCCTGGAATGTGCAGATCCATAAGGATTCTAGAATACCCTCCTTTCCCATCCATTCGTAGTATTTCAACAAAATCCAGCAGCACTCATATCTACTATGAAGTTGAATAAGGCAGTCGCTTCAGGTGGCAGGGTGTGGACATCACTGGGGGAGTGGTCAGTTTGGAAGTTATTCCTTGATAGCTTACCCCAAAGAGATTCCAAAAATTCAGGAATCTGACATATATGAAGAGAGAGAGAGAGAAAAGGAACAGAGGAGGAGGTAAGGACAAAGAAGGGGAGAAGAAAGAGGATGGGCTGCGCTGCTGGGCAGAGCCAGGTCTTTCTACAATTTGGTGCTGGGTAATGAAGGTTAGATGGAAGGACAGATACTGAAGCTGAGGCTCCATCTTATGAGAAGAGACGACTCCCTGGAAAAACCCCTGATGTTGGGAAAGTGTGAAGGCAGGAGGAGAAGGGGACGACAGAGGACAAGGTGGTTGGACAGTGTCATCAAAGCGACCAACATGACTTTAGCTCAACTCTGGGAGGCAGTGGAAGACATAAGGGCCTGGCGTGCTCTGGTCCATGGGGTCACGAAGAGTCGGACACGACTTAACAACTAAACAACAACAATGAAGGTCATCATATTAAAATTGTCACAGTGCCAGCAATTAGTCTAGTTGTCTCCCACTGTTCCTGAACCCCTGGGATCCCTTGGTGTCTGGCACTCAACTGAACACAGCAAGAGCCAGCCTTCACACGGCAGAATCTGGCCTCTTGGTGACAGCCTGGCCTCACAGGCACCTTATTCCCTGCCCCTCCTTTTCTTCTACCTCCTGCTCCTCTTCCTCTTCCATATCAGCTCTTGGGCAGGCAGGGAGCACTATTTTCTCCTCTTCCACCTTCTTCTCTTTTGCAGCTGTTGAGAGACAGGTGGGCTTCTCTGTGCATTCTACCCTTGAGTTATGAACCCATGTCAGAGTTTGATCTTGCTCCCTGCCCCCTGCCCCCATTTGAGCTATAACCTAATGATGAGATGGGCTTGGATCCAATGGGTGATTCAGCTGAAGCCATGGGGTTTCCGTAAATGTTCAGTCAATTCCCCCTTCCTTACACGGGCCTGCTCTGGATGTGTTGCAGGGCATAGGTACAGTCGTCAGGTCAAAATTTCAGGGCCAAAACCCAACAGTAGATAAACATACACTTGTGAAGGTCCCAGAGGTGCCCCCTTCATTGGGGGCTTGTGTCCCAGTTTCAAAACAATAGGTATGCAGACATGTGTGTGCAGGAGAAGAAGGGAATCCTGTGGATTCACTGCACGACCTCCTAACAAACACGGTATGTCAAATACCCATGCAAACCCCTTTTGACTCAGCCACAAAGTCCTGGACCCACTTTGGAGAGGCTGGGGCGCACGACTGTGAAAGGCACCACGCACACAATAATGCCATGGTTTTTGAGATCTGTCTCCCCAAGCAGAAAGCGGAAGAAATCACTACCACCATGTCCTGAGAATTTCCTCCTGTGCCTATCCATAGGTCTTCTGGTGATTCTGCAACTTATTGTGCGCCCCCAATCCTATGTTTCCTGTGTTTCCGAAAGGAAAGGAAAAAAAGGGGGTGGGTGGGTGGGTGGGTGGAAATCCTACTAGCCTGGTAAAAAGTCTGTTCCTGGAAGCATTTCCCCTTTCCTATTACAGCTTCAAGTAAACCACGTTGGAGTTTGACCCTGATGTTAAGTGTCTGCAGGTATATTTCATCTGTTCCCTCTTGCCTGGAAGCCCTGCCAATGCGCTGGCAGAAAAAGTCCTCATGGAAAATAAATGGCAATTAAAAGAGAGAGACAGATTGAGAGAAGGCGCGCGAGAGGGAGGGGAGAGGCGATGTGAGTGGCAGCGAGCAACCCAGCGAGGCAAGAGTCCGGACACACCCTGGAGAGGTCTTTTGGCAATGCACGCGCGGGTTGAAGAGAGTGTGAGTGAAAGCTGATATAGGAATAATGATTCCACGGCACAAGCCTGGGAATAATTTAATTAATTGCACCGAAATTTCTTTGATGAATAGTTATGTGGTAATAAGCGTGGGGTCGAGCAGCAAAGTGAGCTTCAGCTTTTTAATGGTTCGGCGCAGCTGCAGTTTTGGAAGCCTTCCCATTTTGAAGCTGTTCCTCCACACCCTCTCTTATTTTCAGCGTTCCATATTGTAGATTTTGGTCCATATGGTGCACAGTTCTGCACACAGGAGAATCTCAGTGGCTTGTAATGTAACTGTCCACAGTGCTCTGAGTTCAAGCTGTAAAACACAAGCTTCCCTGTGGGGGTTGTTCTATTGAATCACTGCAGACGCTGTTTGGGAGTTGGATCATTCAAGGAGGGGTGGGGAATAGCTGTCTCTCCAGCGATGTATGGATGTATCAGATTGGAAATAACTAGTTACAAGTAACAGGTAACTGTAACTAGTTACAAGTGGCTGAGGGCTGTGAAGATATAGCATAATAACAAGTAAAAGTTACTGCAATGAATAATCACAAATATGGCCGTACAGTATAAATAAAAAAAATTGTATTCATGTTCAAGTGTCATTTATAAAGGCTTTTTAAAGGGCCATTTTGGTAGAAACCCTCTTCTCCAAGTGTTATGCCATTCTCTTCTCATTCCCAAATAGCGAAGGAATTACTGTTTGCCATTTGTATTTCTGTCAAAACCCAAAGAGGGGGGGGGATAAGAACATTAAAAAATAGATAAAATAAAAATTAAAAAACCAAAAAGAGGACGAAACAGACTAACATGGCTACCTTCTCTAAATCTACAACTTGTATTTCTGTGTTTACAAAGTGCAAGATCAGACCTCATCATGAGAGGGAACCAGAGAGTATTTTTCTGTATTTTCTGGCCTGTTGAGAAGGCTAGAATGTGTTAATGGCATGGAACACTACCTTCTAGTTTTGTGAGTTGAGCAGCAATGATGATAATGGTACAGTAATTTGGTTGCTGGGAAGTAATGGGTAATGCAATCAGTTCCTTTAGGGGGAAATGTTCCAAGTGTTGGGTATGTGCATGTGCATCTATCTATCAATCTATCTGTAAAATGAAACTTGTTCCAGTTTGGTGGGAGCTGTGATTGCTTGAGGTATCTCTTATTAAGGTAAGTGTGGGACGGATGAGGTCAGAGAAACCACAGAATGCTATTTTGGACCAATAGTTAAGAAACAACAGCTGACGGTTGGAATGGGGAGAGAAACAGAAGAGGAACGTGGAATTCATTGACAATTGAATGTGTAAGTGCTTTAAGCACTATGGGGTACAGTATTATATAACCAGCACAATTTCCTTTTGCTTTGGTTTTTTGAATGGGAATGATTTTTTTTTTGGTGCTTCCCAACCTTGGGCTCCATAGCCATTTGGGAACCTGGCTATGGAGCCCAAGATTGGGGAGTTTGATTTCCCACAGTGCTTCCCATGAAAAGAGCCACATTATATAGCGCTGGACAAGCTGGAGAGTCCTAAAGTGGCCCCCAGAAGAAAAGTACAAGTGGTGCCCCGCATGACAATGATAATCCGTTCCAGGAAAATCGCTGTTAAGCAAAATCATCGTCATGCCAAAAAGAATTTCCCATTGGAATGCATTGAAACCCATTTAATGCATTCCAATGGGGAAATTACCTCGTCGTCCAGTGAAGATCGCCCAGAGGGGAAGCCATTTTCCGAGCACTGATCAGCTGTTAAAATGGCTGCCCTGCATAGCATGGGTCCGGAAAAGACAGGGCAGCCATTTTGCGGAGCCAGAAAAATCGTCGTTTTGCGAACAAACGGTTCGTGAAGCAAGGACCTAATCGATGTCCAGTGAAAAAAAAACCCACTATAAAAAAAACACTATAGCGATCGCAAAAAAAGTCATCGTCATGCATTTTCTTCATTCTGCAGGGTCGTCGTAATGCGGGGCACCACTGTGTGGCGAATGACTTTTGAATACACCTAGAAGACCTAGAAAGGGTTGCCATATGTCTGAAAACATATGCAGTTCTTGTTAATTATGATCAATCAAGTTGATGGGCACAAGAAACAATGGAGTTGACCCTTAAAGTTCTAGAACTTCATTCTGACTGATCTGCTAACAGCTCCACCAGGGCAAGCCCTTATACGGACCCTAAACACTTAATTCTTGTGGACCACCATCTTAGATTGAAGGAGCATGAGAGGAAAGAGGAAGCCACATCCTGAGCGTGATATCAGAATACTCAGAGTGGCAGAGTGGAGGTGTTTGATAAAACATTCACCTCCCTCTGTGTATGTTTTTTTGTGAACAAACACACCTCTTGATACTGTAGCTTCTCCTCCAAGAGTAGGTGGGACTTGCAAGTTTTTCTATTAATTTTTCTCTCTTATCATTCCTTCCCCCTTGCCCAGTTTTCTTAGAATTCCTCAGCCGCGTTTTGCATGTTCCTGAGTTTTATTATCCAGTTTATTAGACTGCAAGGAGAAAAGGCCCGCTCTCAGAATTGCGTGGTAATACCAGAGTCTCGTCCTTTGCCAGAAATTTAAAGTAATGCTGTGGGGAAATGTACAGTTCAAGTTTTAGTTGTTCAAATCCCTTTCTTCTTTGTCTGGAACCTTGCCCGCCTTATTATGAGTTCTTTAGAGAAATGAAATGCAGTGGTAGCTTACAGAAAGGATGGCTATTTTCCAATATTTCCCCCTCCCCTTAAACGAGGGCTCTGGAGCCAATATGTAAGTCCTTTCCCTTGGTTGCACTTAAAAAGTGAGCTGACAGCATAATAGGTTTCTAGGAAATGGCCTACAGTGCTTTCTTCTGTTTGATGTTGTGCATGCCTTAGACCTTGGGGAGATTGAGGGGAAATGAGGCTGTCCTTGTTAAAAGGAAAATATGAACTTGAGCCGGGGATGTGAACTTGCAATGTAGCAGGCTTCTACTCACACTAACCTTTCTTATCTCCTCAGGTCATGTCATATATGAGTTATGCAATAATTATTATTATTTTATTTTATTATTTCAGGGCAGCAGTGCCTGTTGACTGCACCCACCAATGTTGGGTGAGCCTCCCTCATTTTACTTCGGTATGGTGTTGGTATTTATGAACACCGTGGGAATCAGATTTTTTTTTAAAAAAATTCCTTGGACTTGCAAGTACCTGATGTGCACAGACCTTAGGTAAAGGTAAAGGTTCCCCTTGACAATTTTTGTCCAGTCGTGTTCGACTCTAGGGGGGCGGTGCTCATCCCCGTTTCCAAGCCATAGAGCCAGCGTTTTTGTCCGAAGACAATCTTCCATGGTCACATGGCCAGTGCGACTTAGACACGGAATGCTGTTACCTTCCCACCGAGGTGGTCCCTATTTATCTACTTGCATTTGCATGCTTTCAAACCGCTAGGTTGTCGGGAACTGGGACAAGCGACAGGCGCTCACTCCGTCGCATGTATTCGATCTTACGACTGCTTGGTCTTCTGACCCTGCAGCACAGTCTTCTGCAGTTTAGCCCGCAGTGCTACCACACCAGCACATACCTTAACGACACCTAAATGTGGCTTACCTGGGAGAAAGGCCTCAATTGGAAGCTTTCCATCTTAACTATGCCTAGCTTCTTTGTTCAGAAAGTTGGCACTCCGGCAGGAACAGGAAGCTTGGATGGCTCTAGCGACGCCTCAAAGCAGTCTTGTAAACATTTCTCCCATGTAAGCCACATTTATGTGTCTGTAAAGTGGGTATAAATCAGGTAGAACCACAAAATGGAGAATTATGGGATTTGTAGTCCAAGAAATCAGAAAATCCTCATCCCTGTTGTGGGGAACATGTGAAACGGGGTCTCTTTTTTCCAGAGATTTCTCTCCAACTGGCAAATGCTTTGCATGAATATTGGTGGCATGGTCAATACGCACATTTTCATTTTGCCCCCCCCCCCCCCCGGGGTTTAATCTGCCCTACACTTTTCTCATACTGCCAGCCGTGGCCAAGAGTGCTTTCAAATTAGCAAATATACTCCAAGTTGTAGATATGTGTGGGGAATAAGGATGTAAAGAATATCCATTCATTTTCTGGTCTTCGGTGAAAAAGGTTGGCGTGACATGTTGAGACACTCAGTCAAAGTAGTTCATGAAATCCATGAAAATTCTTCTATTGCAGAATTTTCTCCTCCTGCACAAGAGCAAAAATCTATAGCACTTCATTTCCATGGGAAGTAGCATTAGCAAAAATTTGGCAACTCTGTGCCAAACCTTTCATTTTTAATTTCTTTTAAAATGCTCATTAAATATTTCTGTGCATTTTTTTTTACAAAGAGATGCTGAGATGTGAACAATACTCCCAAATGTTTCAGTCTTCCTAACATGCCGAAAACTTACAACATTTTTCATTCTGACCTGTGAAAATGAAATGAACAGATTCCCCAATGGGGAGACAACGAACATATTAGATGTTGAGAAGAAGCAATCAAACAAATGGGTTTAAGTGGCAAAAGTATTCACCGAAGAAAATGATGCTTAATTGGATTGTCTTCTGTAATTTCACCCAGAGTTTCACTCAAAGGAAGCAGCCAGCATTAGAGAATATCAGAATATGTCTGTTTTGACCCCAGTAGTAATTGTACAATTGCAGAAATCTGTTTTTGTTCCAAGCCAAGGAAGAATTTTCAAGAGAAATTATACTTCATCTTTAATACAACCGAGCTTGTACTCTGTGATAGATATATTTATGTCTCAAATCACTTTGGGAACCTCACTATACAGATTGTCTTTATAATGGGTGCAAGGCTCCTATGAGTGAAGAAGGTTACTATCTGAGCCTAGGGTACTAAATAGATTCTGGACTTAAGTTGCCAAAGTTTTGATGAGCATCATTGGCTGGAAGTTACTCTGGAAGAATAGTAAGCTGAAGAAAGGCACTTATGTATATACCGTGACATCCTGAGGCGTTGCACAGAGTAACCATGGCCATCCAAAATGTAGGTGGAATTGGACCCTAGAGCATAGGAACTTGCGAGGTATCCTTAGAGAGTGTGAACAATACTGCAAACAACATCTCCTGAAAGGAGCCATCATCTTTCTTAATCTTTGTAATACTTCTGTCCTGGATCATTCTGACTTCAAAACTATAGTCAGTGATGTCAGAGAAGTCTACAGGAAACATCTAAGGTCAATCTCATTTTAGTGTGCAAAAGAGTATACCCAGTGAAATCAATGATACTTTTTTTAGCACTGACTAACCATTAATTTCAATTCCTAAATTGACACTAACATTGGATTGATTCTTTTTTTAATTTCCTTATAACCAACGGACGGAACACTTACTATGCTCAAAAGAACATTCTAACTCAGTGGCTCCCAACCTTGGTTAACTTAGATGTTTATGGACTTCAGCTGCCAGATGCCTTTCCCAGCAGCTGTGCTGGCCAGGATTTTGGGGAGTTGCAGTCCAAAGACATCCGGGTTACCCAAGGTCAGGAACCACGGTTCTGATCTTTCACATGCTATCCAGTAGAAAAGGCTGGGCAACACGTCACCTTTAGACCACCTGTGGTTTCCCAAGGGCTCAAATGCACACATACACACAGCACCCTTCTCCCTTAGATCTCTGTGCCCCATCTTGTTTCCTCTAGGGGGCATTTTCTATGTTTTGGGGACTCCCTGGGGTCCCTCTGCACTCTGAAACATATTGCCACTAGCTGGCTTAAAGGGGCTTTCTTGTGCCCTAGACCAACATTTTAACCATTGTGCCACACTGCAGTTTTGGTCCAGTAGAGCAGTGGTTCTTAACCTTTTTGAAAGAAACGCCCCCTTGAGCCATTGAGGAAGTTATCATCGCCCCCCTCTCCATGGTGATGATATTTATTTATTTATTTATTTATTTATTTATTTATTTATTTATTTATTTATTTATTTATTTATTTATTTATTTATTTATTTATTTATTTATTTACTTATTTATTTATTTATTTATTTATTTATTTATTTATTTATTTATTTATTTATTTATTTATTTATTTAAGACACTTAAATCCAATGACCCCTGAAAACAAAATTCAATTCCAAGAAAATGAAATGCCCCCAAAAAGTAACATTTAATAATTTAGTTGCAAGCGAATTTTAAGACGCAAAAAGAAATACAGTATAAAAAGGGCATAAAAACAAACCACAATGCAGGAACTAAAAATTTCAAGACAAAAACTCTGAAACTAAATAAAGATTGGAGGAAAATATATATTCATGCACACTGTAAAAAGGCTGCAGCCATCTTCACAGGTTTGGCTTGCTCCAGTGCCCCCCTACCGCCCCCCTTCTGCTCCAGCGCCCCCACACCGCCCCTTTTCGTTCTACTGCCCCCCTGAAAAATGAAATCGCCCCCTGGGGGGCATTATCGCCCACGTTAAGAACCACTGCAGTAGAGAGTTGTAGGAGGAGGGTAAAAACAGCCCCTGTTTTGTTCTCCTCTAGTATCTGTGCCAATAGGATCTAGGCTCGCTATTCTGCAAAGGTTAGAAGAACTCTTAGCAATCAGAATGGGGAAGATGCTGCCCATACAAAATGGCTGGTAATGCAAGTAGTGGAAAGGAAATGTGTGAGTGTTCAAAATTCATGGCATTCTGCCTTGTCTCTTATTATGTGAAAACGTGGCATCGGTGGAGCCTTTATGGATTGGCCACGAAGCGGAGGGGAAAAAAACTGTTGGCGCCAATAAATAAAAATGAAATGAAAAAGCTAGCTTTGTAGTGACTTAACAGGAGCCTGGGATAATTTTAAATATTCTTTGCAGTTTATAAATATGGCCCCATAAAAATCCCTAGAAATAAGGAGGCTGTGACTTTAAGCCATTAAGAAACCCAGTGGTTTGATAAAATAACAGGAAACAGACAATTTATTATGAGCAGCCCTGGTAGCTTTGGATTATCTATAAAAACTTTTATGGCTCTCCCCAAGTGGCAAGAGGCCATAAAACTTGCCTGAATGAGAGACTTGTTAATTTACTTGTTAAAGCAAATTAAAAATTTATAAGTGCTTTTAGGTAAATGAGATCTTCTCTCGTTGAGGCCCTTGCGGGGTTCGAGATTCCTTGGAGGGAAGCAAATGGCTATGCTCAAACATTGCAGCAGAACAATAAAAGCTATTAAATTGTTCCATTTTATTGCCGTGGAGAAACACAGCTGTCGCCACAGTTTGGTATGAGATACTTAGAATGGGGAGGGTGGACTGGATGTTGTGGTATCTCAGGTTGTTTTGCTTTTAAGCAGTCACATTCCGTTTTTTTAACATCTATAGTTTTTCTCACTGGCCTTATATATCCATCACTGCACACCTCGCCCACCATTTTGTTTCTGCCAAAAGTCAACAACCTTTAGCCATAGAGAAAGTCCTGTGGGGGGGGGGGTTGGAAGGTATCTCAAAGAGTTCCCAACATCAAGCTTCTGCCTCTTTCTGATCCTTGTCTCTATCCCACAGACAAGGAAGCATTTCCTGAGTGCTAGAGCAGTACAACAATGGAACCAGTCACCTCTGGAGGTTGTGAGCGCTCCAGCACTAGAGGCATTCAAGAGAAAGTCAGACACCCATCAGTCTAACTTTCTCATGCTTTGACTTGGATCCTGCATTGAGCAGTGGGCTTGATGGGCTTATAAAATTATACTGTTTATATACCATCCCATAACACTTAAAGTATTCTCTGGGCAATTTTAGATGATGATGATGATGATGATGATGATGATGATGATGATGATGATGATGATGATGATGATGATGATGATGATGATGATGATGATGATGCAGGCTACATATTCCACCTGTCCCCAAGCAAGCTAAGTTGTCAATTTACTGACCTTGGAAATATGGAAGACTGAGTCAACTATGAGCTGACTGCCTGAATCCGTTGGGATCAAACATAGGTTGTGAGCAGAGTTTTGTCTGCAGTACTGCAGTTTAACCACCACACCATGAGGCTCCCCCGAACTCCATTATTCTATGATTCCATTACAGTATTTTACTTCAGTAGCTCTTCTTCTTCTTCTTCAAATCACATTTTGGGAAGGAATGGAAAGAACAACATGTAAAAAATTGAGATGTGGGCAAAAACATAATAGGCAGCTTTTTTCATCCCTTCTAGTAAATCATTGCCCCATTATATCCCTACCACAACCATCCAGGCTGTGAGTTTATGGTAATTTTGCTACTAGAAATGGCTAATTTTTCTGGGTACAGTTCATCTACTATCTCACTTCTGAATATCTTTTAAAAATCATATTATTGAGTGGGTGGGGGCTGGATATATTTCTTTTGTCATATTGGCATTAGAGGTGCCCATACGATCCCCTTGCATGCCCCAGGATGGCACACGACCGATGACACCTTGGGATTCCTGTCTATTACACATGGTGGTGCCAACCTCATCTGGGGTTCAATTGGATGCTAAAAGTTTCCTCTGATATCAGTTACTCAACCCAGATTTCTTTATAAAGGATTTGTGGCCGATGTTTTGAACAGGATGGAGCCATTTGGCCATATTTCACAAGCATCATCATCTCGGATTCCCCATATTTTCAACTGGAACATGGGAACTGGCCAATGCATTTTTGGGTGATCTAAGATGGTGACTGCCCAGTGTGGAACAGAGACTCCACATCATTCCAGAATGCAGCCACTTCTTCCTGTTTAAATAAATGTTTAGCTTGTGTGTGACTGGCAGCAGCAGCAGCTGGAAACCCAGGTGGCAATTCAAGCTGCAGCATCAATGCTAATGCACTACCAGGTGGGTCCCTTTGGCAACATCATGTCAAGGACTCATCAAAGTCTAGCATTTATCCTGGCACCTTGCCTCCAGTGTACATTTATTTATTTGAATATATCTATTATGAACAAGAAGATTTGAAAGCAGCAAAAGAATAAACCATACAATGTAAACATTACATTGAATCAGTACACACGGTCTGCATTCTCTATAAAATGTATGGCAGGCTGAGAAAGCTTTCAGAAACAATTAAGCCTTCAACATACACCTAAAAATAAAGATTGCCAGAGAATGTTACTGTCAGGAGGAAATGTATTCTACCTAGCAGGTACCCCCACTTGCAGTGTTCTAAATGAAGGGATCAGAATGACATCCTGACCTGGGAGCAAATAGTCAAATCAGTGAATTTCTTTCAGGGAGGGGGCACATGCAAACTACCTGGCGATTCTTTGTCTGAGGAACTGATGGCAAAGGGAGGAGGTGATATCCGGTCAACACCTACCGGGGTGGGTGGGGAATATTTTGAAAACCACAGCTCTAGTGCAGTCTCCATTTTTTCTAACTCACTTCTAAGAAGCAGACCACCTTCCTGAATTTTTGGGACTATTCACAACATATTGGCGCCTGCCCTGGAGAAGTGGATTTGACCCACAAAACCTCACTGATTGATTGATATATTTGTGTGTGTGTGTTTTCTAATAAATGTGTCCCCTACTCGTGCATTTATACTGCTGGTAGGTCAACATCAGATCCCTTTGACATCCAAAGCGGAGTGAAACGGCTGTGTCCTCGCATCGACCCTGTTTGGGATCTTTTTTGCTATCATGCTGAAGCAGGCCTTTGGAACTGCAACAGAAGGTGTCTATCTCCGGACTAGATCAGATGGAAAGCTCTTTAATCTCTCTAGATTAAGAGCAGAGGCCAAAGTCCAACTGAAATGCATGCAGGACTTCCTCTTTGCTGATGATGCAGCCATTGTTGCTCACTCTGCAGAAGACCTCCAACATCTCATGAATCGTTTTAGCAAGGCCTGCCAAGACTTTGGACTGACAATCAGCCTGAAGAAAACACAAGTCATGGGCCAGGGTGTGGACTCACCTCCCTCTATTACCATCTCCACGCAAGAACTGGAGGTTGTTCATGACTTTGTGTACCTTGGCTCAATGATCTCTGACACTCTCTCCCTAGATGTCGAACTGGATAAACCCATTGGCAAAGCAGCTACTACCTTCTCTAGACTCACAAAGAGAGTATGGCTTAATAAGAAGCTGACGTCATATACCAAGATCCAGGTCTATAGAGTCTGTGTCCTGAGCACACTCCTGTACTGCAGTGATTCCTGGAGCCTTCGTGCATGACAGGAGAGGAAGCTGAACACATTCCATATGCGTCTCCAACACATTTTTGGCATCATCTGGCAGGACAAAGTTCCTAATAGAGAAGTCCTAGAACGAGCTATAATTTTTAGCATGTATACATTACTGAAACAGCAATGTTTATGTTGGCTTGGGCATGTTGTGAGATTGGTTGATGGTTCGATTCCAAAAGATCTCCTATATGGAGAATTAGTGCAAGATTAGTGTCAAGATCCATCAGTCCAATGTGGCTTTCCTGAGGAGTGACTATGTTGCCACATCCTCCAGGACACTAGGCACTCAGATGCATTGGTACCATGAACTGACCCCAAACAATTACAGGAGATGCAGCCCTGAATGTTTGTATTGAGCCTGCCACAGTAACTCTGTCAATGTCACTGTGAAAGAAGAAGAAGAAGAATCAGCAAAATCTTCTACAAATCTTCTAAGAATCCATGCCTCGATTACTAGAGTATATGTTGATAATCCCCAGACCAGTTTCCTCTGATGGCTATTTAATACAGTGGAACCAGAAAAATACTGTAACCTGTTTTGTTGCAAGATATCATATGACATGATGCCATGATGTGCTCTCACAGGCATTATTAGGTACTCTGGCCTGAGTTTTGTCAGAATTTATGGTGAGTCTTAACACCATATGGGCTCTAACCTGCCCTCTGGCTTGTTTCTTCCTTTTCAATGCAACTAATATATATATATCCAGAAGAAGGGAACAACAAACCGCTCCTGAGCATTCCCTACCTGGAAAACCCTGAAAAGGGTTCCGTCATGAGTTGGAATTGACTTGACAGCTTTTAATTGCTATTGTTATATATCTTTAAACTAAATAGGAAGCATTCTCTTGACTTAATTTAAAAATAAAATAAGGAAATGCATCTATTGGATCAAATTGACACCATTCAGTAATGCCTTGAGGATGCCTCTCAGGCAGCTAATGGTGATACCAGCTCATCATCTTCAGAACTGGAATATCTGGGAAGCATGCAGTGTTTGACATATCGCAACCAAACTAGGTTTAGCCATCTTGGAATAATCTGGCGCAGTTTCATTACAAGCAAGTAATGATCTCCACATTACTTTTATATCCTTCTTTTATTCCCAATCACCATTCCGAAGGAAACGATTAGATGACTTGTTTCTGGTTGTTTGTGGGAGGTTGGGGGAAGGAACCCTTGATAGCCCATCCAGCTCCGAGTAATACCGTCTTTGATGATGAACACCCCTCATGTTCACGTCTCCCATGAGCAAACAGATCATAAATAGAGAACTTTCTGTTGCCCTTTAAGAACATCTTGGCCACATGGTTTCCATCACAAGATCTTTGCTGGCATGAGTTGGGGGGCTGTCTTTCTCGAATGCACATTTCTGGTTTTAGCTGAAATGAATGGAAAGGCTGCTTTCTAAACTATTTACATCTTCCCTGCCCCCGGCCCTTTGCCCAAGAACCTAATAAAAGGAGACATGGCACCATTACAAGGGGTTAATCCATGCCTTTTCAAAAGGAAGACATAATTAGGAACCGAGTTCCCTTCTAAAACCTCAAATATACATTATACATCAAAGCCATCAGAGGGGTATATATTTATGCCCCATGGTAGAGATGGTTTCTGTGAATGCTGGTGAAGTACCCTGCTGATTGCTGATTGAAAACAGTTGTTAATTCTCTACTCCACTAAATTCCAAGTAGGGGGAAAAAACTTCCCTTAACAAAGAACAGATTGGAAAGAACCAAGTCTTACTGTGTGGAAATTAATGGCAGATGCCTGTGCTGATAGCTAAAATGTTTCATTAGATGCTAATGTCTTGCTGTGTTTTTAATTGTTCAGAAATTAGCCTCTAGAATATTAAAACCATCTGTTTGTTATCATGATGAAACAGAATACTTAAATAGTTATTAATTTTTGTGGAGCTGGTTTCTCTCCCCCCCCCCCTCCCCCAGCTGCCTCTTCCTGTCTGCAAAACTTTGATCTGTTTTGATTTTAGGGAACATTGGCAGCGAAAGAAGGTGGGGGATTAATGCACCTCTGTGCCTAAAACTTCTTCTCTAGATGCTCTGCACCCATATTTGTGCACGCCTGCTTTCTTTCATAAATTATTGCTCACCAAAGAGAAGCTGACATTTTTAATGCATTGCGGGGATGTGCTAAGCTTGCTGAGCTTGTATAATGGTTGGTTTAAGGTGTAATATGGGACATTTTTGCATGCTGATGTTCTGCTTTGGGGTCCTGGTGGGTTAATTTGCTGATCAAATATATCCAGTTCTTGGAAAATGTTAATGGTGCATCCACCAACGAAGCCATAACCCATTTTTAGTGCTCAATTGTTTTGTCTTCTGTCACTTGCTAGAAATCTAACCCACTCTACCATTTCTTGAGTTGGTATTTAGTCTGCTGGTTGCAACCTTCCCATGTGAACGATTTAAAAAGTAAGTTTTCTTGAAAGAGAGATGGAGAGTTCGAAACAAGCTTATGATCTTTTAGGATGTACAAAAGAGAAAGCAAAGTATGCTGCTTATTTACTGCCCCATAGCACTAGCTGGGCAGTTTATATTTAATTATACAGTCTACACATGGCCCCCTCCCGCAGCAGACTAGATGCACAATCTACTGTTCTTAGAAGGCTCGATCAACCTTAAGCTGGCTACCTGAATCCGCTGGGGTTGAACACAGGTCACGAGCAGAGTTTCGATTGCAGTACCTCAGTTTAACCACTGCATCACAAGGCTCTTTTAAGTACACTTACCTAGAGTGACTACTACAAGTTGTAATTTTGGATAGGTAAGGGGATAGGTACTCCACAGTCACCAGCTTAAAAGGGTTACCTGATTTTAAAAACAAATGGAAAAAAAGTGTTTGTGCTTATATTTATTTGACTATGCAGTCTGTATATTCCTCTCTTTATATTTTAACATAAAATGAATGCTGAAAAAGAACTGGAAGGAGAAATATTGGTTATTTTTCCCATTGTGTGACTCTAGCTGTCCGAATTATGGTGGGTTTAATGACCTCTTTAGGGTCCATAATACAGGTATGTCTCAATTTCATGTATATCATCAGTACAGAAACAGCTATAGCCGTTTTTGTTATCTGGTACAATTGCTGTGGTGTCATGTCTGACTTGTTTTGCAGGCAGAGAAAGGCCTCGCCATTCTCTGGCTTTGCAGATTTGCAGCCGGTTTGGGTTTGGACAAAGGTAGCTCACTCAGGACCAAACTAAGAGGGCCCAGACTGGCCAGAGAGCCCATGCCCAACCCTAGAGATAATGCCTGCAGATTTGTGAATCGAGAGTACCAGTTAATGACAGAAAAGGAAAATATGAGTCACCAGTGAAAGGAGGGATGAACGAGAAAGGCCTTTTCCAAGTCCGGCTTTTGTCTGTTTCTCATTTAATGACTTTTTTCTTCTTCTCATCCAATTTCCTACCCTATCCTGCACACTTTTTTTTTTTAATTTGGCAAAGCAAGAGAGTTTATGTTCATTTTGATACACAATGGGAAACAACAGAAATGAGGGCAAAATTGCCTTCATTTTAAGGCAAATAAGATTCGCCTTAATTCTTTCTTCATTTTGCTTTTAATATTACGCACTGCTGCATAGCTTGTTCATATCTGCTAGATGTTCCCTGGCCCTTCTGGGACCGAATTGCAAATTAGGGTAAGAGTGCATACTTTACATGTAGAAAATTACACGTACAATGCTTGGCACCTCTAGCAGTCCTAGAAGACTACTCTTCTACAGTCCTAGAAGAGATGGATGGTTAAGGATTGTATTCTGTTCAGTTTCTTTATATGAACTTCCAAAAATTTGTACGGTTTACGAATTTAATGCGTTCTGCGGGATGGTACGTAATGTGAGAAATTTGTAAACCAAAACGTGGTTTGCCATAGGAACGGGGGCGGCGCTATAAACCTCCACAATGCATCCTGAGGAAACGTCATTCGTACTGCAAAAGAAACCCATAAACAGAGGCATTATTTTCAATGGATTTTCGTTCATAAACCAAAAATTACATTAACTGAGGCATTCGTGAACTGAGATACATCTGTATACCTGCCTTGATTCATGGGTTGGATTCGACGGGCTTATAGCACCCTTCCAACCTCATTATTCTGTGATTTCATGCTTTGTCATAATGCAATGGAAATGACGACTTTTTAACACAGTTAGGGTTTCTAGTTTGCCTTTGAATCCAATCATTCTGTTCTTGTGAATTTATAAAAACTCCTTCCCAGAGTTTAAAGTTGGTATTATTTACTGTGTGGTGGTGATGGGGAGTTGGCAGATTCCTAATAAATTTAAACAAATATACAAATAAGCAATATGAAAAATATAAACATAAAAAGAAATTTTCCAGAGGACATAACAAAGTTGTGCATCATTTATAAAATGTAGATTGAAAACCATGTTTTCCCCCGAAACATGCATACAAAAATTGCATGCATGCAAACGTAATTTCTACTAGCAATGTGCAAATGTGTGCTTGTGGACTACGACACCCAGAATTTTCCAGGCAATCCTAGGCAACATGGCCATCAGTTATGCTGCTTGTAGAAGTCCTGCAATTAAAGTCCGAAAGCACAGATCTGCACACCGAGCACCAACAAGACAGCATTGGATACTGTAAGAGTGAGAACTGAAGTGAAATTGAGCTTTGTAGATCGGCCCATTCGAAGAAGTAACAAAGTAAGGGTCTAGGACTCAAAAGACTCAGGTGTGAATCTTCACTCAGTCATGGGAACTCATTTGGAGTTGGCCATGGCAAAACTAGGCTTTAAATACACCTTGAAATCCCTGTTAGGGTCACCATAAGTCAGATGTGATTGGTTGGCACAGCAATAACAAGGAAGAACAAACTGAAATATCAATTCTGAAGTTACTTTATTATTCTTGTAACAAGCAGTTTGAATAGATGCAGTAAATTGCATGGAAAGCAGCTCCAGTAATGAGCAGTTGAGGGAGCTGAGTATGTTTAGTTTGGAGGAAAAGACAACACACCATCCATACTCAAGTACCCCAGTATTAAAAGGACGCTGATGTAGAAGATGGAGCCAATGTCTCTGCGAGTGCACCAGAGGAAAGGACCTGATTTGCTCAGAAGGAAGATGATCTTAACAAAACACTAGAAAAAAAGTCCTAAGTGTAAGAACTACTGTATTCAGCAACGAAATTATCTGCCTTGAAAAAGCACCTACAAAGGATGTTTTAACTGTAGATTGTCTTGTGGTTGGAGAAGGTGACGCTTAAGCCCTGCATCTGTAAGATTGGAGGGAAGGGGTCGCACATGAGATCGGCTTTCTCAGCTGAAACCAGCACGATGAGCCTTCTTATCCTGTCTCTTCTTCTGTCAAGGGTGCTAAAGAGCCAGCTGGTCCATCTTCACTTCACTGTATCTTTTCTACTTCCGCTGCAGCCAAGTAAGAACATTGCCCCAGAACTGGTTCAGGACGCGTGATTCGCATGCGGACCAGCCTATTGTTGCACAGACAGCTTCGTCATCTGAAGGCAAACGGGAATGCAACAGGACCCTTTAATATTTCAATTCTTTATTTTCCCTTCAGTGTTTGCCCTGTGCTGCCTTCGCTACCTGCCTATCCAAAGGTTTAAGATGCGACTTCTTTTCCCTCCTCCAATTTTTCTTACAAAGGGGGGGGGGGAGGAAGTATTCTAAGAAATGTATTGTTGAAAATCAGGAAGAAAAACTTCTATACATTTGTTTGTGTGGGTGGGTGTTTTAGGAAAAGAAAATCACACGCATACACACACACACACACACACACACACACACACACACACACACACACAAACCCTCTACAAAGAAGTGTCAGGAGTGATTGTGAGAAATTGCATATTCTTCGTGTGACATAAAAGTGGAAAAGGCAGCAAGGCAGCCAGCTCAGAGAGATGTGAAACTGAGTGCTTCCCACAATTGCAGCAAATGAAGAGCATTTTGGTCTACTTTAAAGACTGAATTGCAATAAAGTATAGGCTTCTTCTGACTCTTTGCATTCTTCTGGCTGCACAGGGAGAAATATCACTGTTAAAATTATACCTTGCCAAGTTGCTACTGTATCAATCAGTCTCCCCCATGCTGTTTTGGTATTTCAGAATTGCAAGCAACATGATCAGCGGTCCATCAAAGCAATGGAGATGAGCAAAGTTTTGCTCCTTCTTGATTTTCCCCACCTTTCAGCATCCCTCCTGGGCTACCCTGAATCCCTTTCTTTGTTTTGCTTTTTACTCTAATTTTCTGGTATTAGGCTTATAGCATTTTGGGTACTAAAACGCTGTGCTGAAAAAACCCTCCCTGGTGAATTCTGAGTGTTTTTGCTGTCTTCTCACAATTCTGAAGTCTAGTTCAACTGCCGATCCAATCAGCTTGTCTGTGATGGCCCATCCATTATGGCCGGTGGGGTGCTAGGCTACATCCACTCTCTCTGTTTCTTTCACAAAGATATACCAGTGTCTGTTTGTATGTTTCCTTGCTTTCTTCTGGCTGTGTTTGGATAAATATACCTGTTTGTGTGTGAGAGAGAATCACACAATCATTGAGTTGGAAAGGGCCTCAAAGGCCATCAAGTTCAACCCCTCCTTTGCTCAATGCAGGAATCCAAGTCAAAGCAGATCTGACAGATAGTTGTCCAATTTTCTCTTGAATGCCTCCAGCGTTGGAGCGCTCACCACCTCCCGAGGTCATGGGTTCCATTGTCATAAGGCTCTAACCGTTAAGACATTTTTCCTAATATTCAGCCAAAATCTGGCTTTGTGTAGCTTGAGCTCATCATCAAGAATGATGGCCTTCCTCATCATTCCTGATGAGTTTAAAATCCACATAAGGAATAGATTTGTATTATGGAATTCAGTTGACTGGAAACCAGAAGAACTGTGTACAGTATTGAAATGAGAGATATTACTAGGGAATTTATTGATTGATTTGATTTATATGCCACCCCTTTTGCACAAGCATTACTCTGGGTGGTTTCCAGGTTAAAACTTGCTTGCTTGCTTGCTTGCTTGCTTGCTTGCTTGCTTGCTTGCTTGCTTGCTTACTTACTTACTTACTTACTTACTTACTTACTTACTTACTTACTTACTTACTTAAAAGATTTTTACCCCAGCTTTCTCCTTAAAAGGACCCAAGGTGGTTTACATTATTAAAACAGAATATAGAATCCCATCCCGAATTTTGATGGAAGCAGTGTAGGAAAGGATAAGTAAGGATGCGTGCTCCCCAAATAAAAAGGTGGGAGTTATTGTTTTTTTTTCCTTTGTCTTTAAGAACAAGAACTGAACAAGGCTGTGCAGGTTGAGTTAATTTACTTGAAAACATAGTACTATTTAAAGCCGTTTCGATATCTGGCCTTATAAATTATTCAAGTTGTAGAAGTCAGCTTGTGGTTGACTTACAAGGAGATAATAGGGAGGCTGGAACCATAATGACGAAAACAGGGGAAGATCAATCAGACCAGGAGATGTCTAACACCAACAAGGAGCAATTAAGCAGCAATCAAAAGCAATTGCACTGATCGTTGGTGCCCTTTTAACACTGATCATTGAAGCCTGGAGAGCAAAGGCTAAAAAATATTCTGTTTTAGTGAAGGGCTGCGGTACCGCTGCCCGGAAAGGAGAGGTTTTGCCTACAACCCAACCCAGTACATGCCTGCTTGGAAAAAAAACACCCATGCTGAGTTCATCGGAACTTAATTTTGGATGGGTGCATAGGGTTTTACAGGTCTAACATCTAATTCACACAAAATATGGGTACAGAAGATGCTTCATAGTAAGTCACACCTTTGGTCTATGTAGCCTAGCACAGCTGACACTGACAGATAGCAGCTCTCCATGCAGCCTTTGGAGATGCTGGGAATTGAACCTGGGAAGTTTTGCATGTAAAGAGCATGCTTTGACTCTGAGCTGTGGCCTCCCTCTCTCCTTTCCTGTATGTCCACCTTTTTGTTGTTCAGCAAGATCAGAGCAACGGAGGAGGAACATCCCAGATAATTTTGTGAGGATTTCTTAGCAATTGATATGAGTGTGAACTCTTTCTCTGTAACTGGAGGCGATACAACTATCCTAACCGGTAATCACTGATGCGCTTAACCTTTGTGACCATATCTTATTACTACCATCAACTGGAGAATCAATGGCTGAATGGGAAGCCGATGCTAATGCAATTCCCATTGAGTCAATGAAGCTACTCTAGCTGAGGCTAGCTGGAAAATACTGGCCCATCGTTTAGCCCTCTGCTTTCTTGTTTCTCTCGTGCTGGATGTCATCATGGCTGTTTTCATGTTGGATGTGGCAACCGACTGTATGCTGGAGTGCAGAATTTGGCGGATGCCCAGAGATACCATCTGTACGTACAGAGAGTCCAATTGAGGACAACACTCCATGCATCTGGTAAAGTGAGCTCTGGACCATCAATGCCACGATAAATATTCTCATCTTTTAAGTGGTCACAGGTGTGCTGGTTGGAATTCTCTGCATTGCTCATTCATTCATTTGCAGTGTTTCAAGGCTATCTTTGAAAACCATGCCCTGGTATATGTACCTGTAACAGATAACAGAGAGATACTAGTCAAACTGCCAATGTAACCTCAACCATTGGTACATCTATTTTATGCTGTTAAGAATTGGGTTGAAGATTTTTCCAGCTGAATCCTGAAGACATTTACTCAGAAGGAAGTCCTACTGTTGTCAGTGTTGCTTAGTCTCTACTGGGAGTGCACATAAAGGTGACTTAAAGTAAATCTGTTGAGAGGAGGAACTGTATTCCGATGTAGTCATTGTGCGGTAAATTTGTATGCACTTTCATGGGAGTAAGCGTCATTAGGTGCAGCAGGACTTACATCAATGTCAATATGCAGAGGATCTTTCTTTGCCATCTAGTATCTTCCCTATTTGCACTGTGTCATGTGCATGACGTTTACCTGATAATCTTGACACAGAGTGTTTCATTCATAAAATAATAGGACAGATGGAGTCTTTGGATATTTCAGCTAGGTGTCCTTGTGGTAAATTCTGTTACATTGAAGGAAATCTGAATGCAACTTTGTGGAGTAGGAATGTAGTTTGTTGTCTTCGTTAGCAGAATGCCACTGTCTTCTTTATGAGGAAAGTGGCTGAATGCTGAGAAGCTGTTGGGAAAGATTATAGTGTCAATACAAGAAAACAGATGTAAGCTGAACCAGTGGAGGTTGGAGACAATGCGAATCCACCCCAGATGTTCGCCTTACATTTACAAGAGCTTTCCGTGGTGCTGAACCATGTGGGGATAGTAGCTTGGATGGCTAAAACATGGGCAGGTTTGCCATTTTTGCACCATCAAATGCACCAGCCTTCACTGAGCTGAACCAAAGCAATGTATGTTATAAGATGCACTGTCACGATTTTATGCAATTTATCCTTTGCAATGTTTATCATGGAAATACATATAGTGTTTTACTAGTATTGGCATCTTTTCTGGCAATTATGAAGCACTGCTCTAAAGCAAAGGCTGACTTGATTCATCATCATCTGAAAAACAGGAACCTTTTTTCTGTAAAATGTGCTACTGTTGCTTTTTTTAATCTCCCGATAAAAGTAATAGCAGAGGATGGGTTGCTTGTGTCTTTCATAACAGATTTTGTCCTGTTTTGTTAATTGTGAGAATGTATTTTGCTATACAAAGAGACACTGGTTTGGTACAGAAACAAGAGTTTCAGAAAAACTACCTTTGATGTTATATTTAATTGGTTTATTTTAAGTGTTGTTAGCTGCCCAGAGTAGTCAATTGATCAGATGGGCGGGATAGAAATGCAATGAATAAATAAATAAATACATTTTGCACAAATGATGAAAAACACAAGCAGACAGGGAAAAAAATTGTGAAATAAAAGAAGTGTGTTGCCTTGTAGCGGAACCAAAATATATGTAAAATTGTGTTTTTAGAATGGGTTTAAACTGTTTCTATAGACCAGGTTTTAATCTCATATCTGTTCATTTTTTTAAAAAGGTACTGTAATTATTGTTTTTCAGCTTTATTTATTTATTTATTTATTTATTTATTTATTTATTTATTTATTTATTTATTTATTTATTTATTTATTTATGTCCCACCCGTTTAGTGAGCATTAATATTGTTTGTTTTAATATTCTAATGAGTTCTTAGATGAGACACTAATTTTTTTATTTCCCTCTTGCTCCACAGCTTAATCCAGGCCAGAACAGCTGTCGGGACAGCGACAGCGAAAGCGCAAGTGGGGAATCGAAGGTGTTCCATCGGAGCAGTTCCCGAGAACGACTCAGTGATGTAAGTGCAACTCTTGAAATTTTTTTTTTTGGGGGGGGGTCTTGCTGTTGTTCCCATCAACACTTACTCCAGTCTGGAAAGAAAAAGAACTGAGTCAACAACATCTGATTTGATGTTGAGCGAGGGATTTTCTATACGTCCATGTATGGCCTCCCTAACCCTTCTCTCAAACCACCTCTCTTCTGGGTCCAAAACAAGTACATCTTGGCCATCAAATGAGTGTCCTTTGTCCTTCAAACGAAGGAACATTGCTGATTGTGGTCCTGACTCGTCGCCCCTCCAGTACTGGGCCATTCTCCTGTTTAGTGCCTGTTTGGTTTCTCCAGTGAAGAGCTCCAAACATTCCTCTTTCCACTGGACCGCATATACTGATATTGATCCTGTTGTATTTTGGTGTCTGGTCTTTTGGGTGGACGAGTCTCTGCCTTTGTGTGTTTGTGTGTACTGTGGTATATTAAATGGTTCCTCCAGCTCAGTAAATGTGCAAAGAAAATTGATATGTAATTATCAGGGACCATCGATTGGCAGAGTTACATTCTCGAAGTACAACTCTCAGAATCCTCAAGCCAACATGCTCAGTGACTGTTCTGGCTAAGGAATTCTGGATGACATAGTTTAAAAAAATCGGTGTTTAAGTTCTACTATGGATCCCATTGCCTGTTCCAATATAGTGCATAGCAGTGAAGCGAAATAGCAACAAACGGGATGAGGATTCGCAAAGGAGGCACCGCATTGAATTAATACTCACTTTTCTGCATGCCAAAGTGTGTGTGTGTGTTTGTGTGTGTGTGTTTGTGTGTATTTGTGAAAAAAACTACTTATGATAGAGAAGGGTGAGCTAAGATATTTTCCAATTAAAACAGAACATGCCAGCTATGTTTTGGAAAGTAATGACACATTGATATTTGCAGTATGCCTTCAGTTTCCTCTAACATATTGGCTCCAATACAACTGATGCCAAGTATAAAGCAGGACAAAAACTTTGAAAAAATGTGCAGCTGCATATTTTAGTCACTAAAATGGGGGGTGGGAGAGGAGACAAAGTGTACCCCCAAATAGAAACATACACCCCTCTGGCCCAGGCAGGATGTGCAGTGGTCAGGCATCCTTTGGGTTTTGTCTGATTTAGAGTGTATCTCTGGACTACAATAAATTTCCATGCATTTTTCATATTAGCAGCAGACATGCAAATACTGATTGTCATCATTGCACAATAAAAGAATAAAATAGAAATATTGCCCTCCTCATTTCCAGAAAGCGAGGTGGAAGAGATCTCAGAGAGATTTTCAATATTCACAAGATTAACTTTTGTGCATCTTGTTTTTTTAAAAAGGTGTGTTGTTGGAAAATACTACATGTGTTGCACTTTTTGCATGAACTAGGAAACATCGCAGCATTCAATGGACTATTTGTGTTTCTCTGTACACTCACTGTGCCTTTTTGTGCTTGCTCTATATGGCTGCTTAGTGAAAGACCCTAGTTTTACACTGCTCCATTTTGCACAAAATGTGGTGAACAGATTGATTGGGAAAGCATTTGTTGTCTCACTCTCGTGATGGAAAGAACTCTCGCAACAGGTAGAAGAGTCTCAGCAGGAGACCTTGCCATTCTTAACAAGAAACGAGAGAGGGTGAGAGTTCTTCATATTTCAATGGCGTATTTACGCACTCTGTACATATAGCAATGGAAACCACAGAATTAAGCTACAGATTACTGCAACACTGCTACAGAACACTGACGTATTTTATGGGGGGACATCAGACAGCCAGGATGGGTCGATTCTGTGTTGCTAGTGCCAACTGCCATTCCAAGCTGAGAGGACATGGAAACAGTTCTGTAGCTCGGATTTTTTATTTATTTAAAATAAGCATAAAAACCCAACCCCAAAATATTTCATGCGAGGTATCAAAGATAAGCATGGAAAGCAGATTATTTTTCAGACAAGTCCAGAAACAAAAGTGTAGCACTTGAGTAATTTTTGGCTTGGCTTTGGGTTCGCTGTTTGGGGTTTGGAAGGGAAAAGTTTGGAGACTCCGCTGTTAAAATCAGCAGAGCTGACAGCACTGGGATAAATGTGGTGTGGGTAATTGTAATCCATACTCACTCAGGGAAAAAAAAACCTGAACTGCTGGAGAGATTGGCAGCAATTCTGCTAATAACAATCCTTCATACGCTTTGCTAACATAGCAGAAATTTAAGTACGCTTTTCTCAGAAGCCTCCCAGCCTTTCTCTTGCTAGCAATTTTGGCGCGGAGACATAACAACTGTGCGAGATGAGATAAATACCTTCCTAGCCAAGCTTGTGGTGGCCCTCCAGTCTTTCGTCAGATTCTTTTCTTTGTAAAAACTAAATAGCGTGCTACGTTTTCCTCCTGCTCAATCAAATGCAGGAGCTTTGGTCTGTATTTGGAAAATCCAGTTTTATAGCTAGTTTTTACACTATTTCAAATTATTGCAACAAACTCAGCCTCTCATTTCACTGTCCGTATTCTCTGCTTAGGAAGCAAAAAGAGGGTCAAGAGAAAGATTATGGATCAGGGATTGAGTATTTCTTATGGCCAAGAGGGAGTCCATCTTGAGGTGGCACCACTCCCTTCATGTGCTTTTTATGTTCACATCACTCTTCAGAACTCTGGTTGAGCATTTTTTTCATTGAATTGTTGATAGGTACAGGGAGATAAGAGTTGAAGTAAGAGCTATCTTGTTGATTGCTTGAAGTACATTATAATGGTTCCCATTTTTTGACTTTCTTCTCAATTCACAATGGTCATGTAGACCCATTGAGTAAAATCCTGGCTATCCTAGTTAGCACGTCATGCCACCTGTACAACATGTAATATGTAAACCATGTTCATCCCTTCTGGATCTCACTGTTGTTCCACACTGTCCCGGACACACATTTTTATTTTTCCAAACCACCATCCAACTCCCCCCACCCCCAAGGCAGTTATTTCTCATGTAGGTCTACTTGTAAAAACAAATTAGACATTATTGAGAATGTGGAGGGTTTCCCATTCTATCATCCACACACAGAGTAGCAGGGACAAACCTGACTCCTTTTATGGTAACAGGCTTGGACCAATAATGAGGTTGATCAACACTTGAGATGATAACTTTAGAACTACAGAGCTGGAAGGGACCCTATGGCCTTGGGTCCTTTTAAGGAGAAAAGTGGGTTAATAGTACAGTGGTGCCTCGCATAGCGATGTTAATTGGTTAAAAAAAAAACATCGCTATGTGAAACCATCGCTATGCGAAACACCATTTCCCATAGGAATGCATTGGAAACCGGTTAATCCGTTCCAATTGGAACGGATTGCCGTTGTTAAGCGAAAAAACCCATAGGAAACATCGCTAAGCGAAACAATGTATCCTCCATTGGAATGTATTGAAGCTGACTCAATACATTTCAATGGCTTTGCGAAGTCAATTTTTGCAATTTTAAATGTGTCATACAAGGGGCAAAAATGGTTTTAAATGCTTGGATTAGCTTCTGCACCCTCTAAAACGGATGCAAAAGTTAATTTGGCTTTGATCTGACTTTTCGTTAATTTTTTTCTGAATTTTTTCCCCCCAACTTTTGACAGCTGTCAAAATCTGACAGCTCCGTTATTTCCTATGGGGGAAGAAAAAATTCACAAAAAATTAACGAAGACTCAGCAAATGTTCTAAATTCTTGGGTTCGTTAGAGGACCCCCTAAGTCGTGTGCAAACCTGATTTGGCTTTGATCTGAACTTTCATTAATTTATGGTGAATTGTTTTCTCCCCCATAGGAAAGCATGGAGCTGTCAGATTTTGACAGGTCCATTGGTTCCTATGGGCCAAAAAAAAAATTCACAAAAAATTAACGAAATGTCAGATCAAAGCCAAATCAGGTTTGCACATGACTTAAGGGGTCCTCTAACGAATCCAAGCATTTAGAACCGTTTTTGACCCTTCTAAGACACTTTTTTAATTGAAAAAAGAAACATTGTTAAGTGAAGCAGCGGACCTAAAATCGCATTCATTATGCGAAGCATGGTCCCAAACTTCGCTAAGCAAAAATCGCCCATAGGAAACATCATTATGCGGTGCATATTATTTTCTAAAAAACACATCGTTATGCGAATTCATCGCTAAAGGAGGCAATCGTTAAGCGAGGCACCACTGTATTTTAAATATTAAATATCAGGGAGGCACAATAGGGAATCGCACTCCAGCCTCTGGCTCTGCAGCCAGGTGATGAGGATGATGTTGTCCAGCTGGAGACAAAATAGTTGGCCTGTAGGTACCTGCATGATAAGGAATGCTCATTTTCATTGCAGATCTCTGTTAGGTCACAATGATTATGTTCCTAACAATAACTCCCACCTTAAGGATGTGAAGACTGTTTTGCCACTCTTTGGGGGTCCAGTCAGGACAAGCTGTCTCAATGCGCTGTGGAGAACTTTCCTATCCACTCAGGAGACCTTGCCACTGGTGTGAGACACATTTCTGTTTCCTGTTCTGCATTTTCTGCAAAACATTATCCCAGCAAAACTTGTCCCTTTGTGAAACCAAGTACTGCCCCCCCCAAAAAAACCCCATGAAACCACAAGCTGATAAGGCACAAAGGCACAAATCGTCTATCCAAAGCTTTTACTAACCCACGCAACAAGACAACAGGAGTCTCAGTTTAAAATTTTTGCACATAATTGGGACTACACAAAAATCTGTCTTTCAAAGTGAGCGAAATTTCTCCAACACGAAGAGTTAAAGTTTGCATCTTGCCTTCTGGTAGTGAAACTGGCAGGATGAAACAAGCTAGGATTTTCCTCCCTGTGAGTTGTCATCTCTGGAAAATAGTCTCCTTGGTCTTCCTCCAGCAGTAATATCAGTATAACATCCTCCCCTTGATCTGAAGGCCATGAGCTAGCTTAGTGTATGGCACTTCAACGTGGATGCATAGAATGGACTCAGATGAATCAACCATGGAATTATCACTGCCTCCTCTACACCCAGCGCCTGCTACATGAGATTATGGCAATATTGTGCTTTGCTGTTTTTCAGTTTGGTGAAGCTTTACATGGACAAGAGTAACTTCCTTGTTAATTTTTTTTAATGAAAGGAGGGCCAGAGATAGTGTAACATTCATGTTTAAAAGAGACACAAGCTGCCTTTTATGAAGGAATTGGAAAAGATATTCTTGTGAATGTTGAGGTGGATGTTGCAGTTACTGTAGAGCAATTATAGCTTAGACAAAGCAGTGGGCCCCCCTCCCCCTTTGAACCGTTTGAGGGCTACACTGACCTCAAAAAATGCTAAAACAATGTGAAAATTGAAGTCAGGCCCCAGGACTGTGCCTGTTGTTATGTACAGTAATAGGGTCTTCAAAGTATGTGAGATATTTGAGAGGTAGTTTTGCTAGTGCTATCTCTCACTGAGTTTGTGTAGGTGAGCGAGGATTTGAACCCAGATCTGTTGAGTCCTAGTTTGTCTCTTTATCCACTATACCACATGGACTGTCCTTGTCTTAACTAGGATGAAGTTAAGACAATGTGGTTTCCTTCCTTCCTCCCTTCCTTTCTCCCTCCCTCCCTCCCTCCCTCCTGAACCCCCAACCTCTGGCTCCACAGCCCGAGACATCAACCCCTGAACTACAGCTGTTCCCATCATAGGGCATAGAGTTCTGGGGACTGGGGAGAAGAGACTTGAATGCCATAATTAGCATCTCAGACTGAATACGTCATGGTGTTTTTAAGCACTAAGCACTCAGTCCTACTGCCTGGATTGCAGACATAAATTCTTGCTTTTGCCTAGTGCATAAGGATGAGAAAACTGCAAATATGTGTTCTCCTTGACGGGAAGAACACAAGGTATTTTCTGTCAGCATTGGCAAGTGTTCTCACATTTGTGGAAATTCCTTTTGTACAAATTGTGCAATGGTGCAAAACTATATCTGCTGGTGCAGAAGGGCTGTACAATTAGTACAATTAGTACAGATAATACAATTAGTCTCTTTTGGATGACTCAGCCAGTCCTCCTCTGCTTGCTTTTTGTGTGTGTGCACAAAAGGGACAAGGACAGTAGTTTTGTGCAGAGACATTTTGCAGAAATCAAAGACACTGGGGGGGAGGGGGTTGTTGTCTCACTCTCACACTGGAGACAAGAACCATTAAAAAGTATTTCGGAGGCTGTTTTGACCTATCAGTAAAGTCTGCCGTGACCAGAACAAAGATTTTAGCAATAATTTTTCCTGTTTTTAGCTTGGTCAGAGGAATCTGACCCATTTGATATTTTGGTAACCTCAGAAAGCAAATTGAAATTCTCATACATACCTAAATGGCAAAGGCTCTCACCCTGCAATTAAAAAATGGCTTGAGAAAGTGTGACAAGAGAAACAAGGAAGACAGTCTAACAGTAGCTATCCACTTGGTTGAAAAGCTGGCAGGTTGGCAGCAGCAGCTTGTCTGCAGGTGGCTTTCTTTCAGCTCCAGGAACTGCTGTGGATGTGCTTCCACCTCTGATTAGCAGCAGCTATGGAGGCAGAATATAACCTTCGTAAGGGCGAAGGTGGGTATCAACTGTGTAATCTTCTCCCTACAAGCATGTGAAAAGTCACAAATGCAGAAGCAAAGCTGCTGTTTTAATTAAGAGACTTTTCTCATGGCAGAACTCAGAAATAACCTCCTACTGAAGGATTGGTCATAATCTGTATCCGAAACAGATCTAATCTTCTCCTTCTGCCTGTAAGGCTCTCTCTCTCTCTCCCCCTCACACACACACACACACACACACACAACAGTGAGGGAGAAGACTTCTCCGAAATAAATTAATGAACAGAAGACTTGCCCTCTGGTAGATTAAGGCCAATTAATTAGCCAGCAGCACTTGACACCGTGCTGATGAATCTGCACTCCGTTTTGTAAACCTTTCTTCTGCCTTCTCCCCCCCTCCCGATGCTTCTCGCTGTATCTCTGCTTGTGTTGGCTTCAGGGGACTGACAACTTGTTTTCTGCTTTCTGGATAAGACTTGCCCCCGGGGGCTGCAAAGATGCGGGGAAACTGTCAGCCCTCTCCCTCCTTATGTAAAGCACAGCACTGTCGCCAATTTCATCTCATCAAAATCTTGCCTGCAGTAGAATTCATTCAGTTGAGATTTTGCTCTGAGGCAAGATGGCTGCTCCTTCTGTTTCCCTCATCCTGGAACCGCAAGTCAACGCAACTTTTTCTTCCTTTCCCTTGACTTATACATATTTTCATGCATTTAATGCCTGATTCAGTCTCCCTTGCCACATGGCTTTTTATACATAACCAGTCTTCTTGATGCAGCAAGAATAGTAGAATATTCTAGATTTTAAAGGGATTTGCTAATGGAGCATTGGAAAAAAATGCTACTTTGGAGCTAGGAAAATAATAAAAATAAGATAGTAAACATGGTAAATTATACATGGAGATGGGCTAGGGGAACAAATAGGAGCAGCAACGTTTACAGTACATCGCTGTATTGCACTGTTAACCATCAAAAAGAAGACCCGAAATTACGGTAGGCGAAGCCCTGAAAATATTTGCTGAACGCAAATCAGTGTAGTAAAGAAAATCTTATGTATTATTTAGGAAAAGGAACAAAAAGAAAATATGAGAATGAGTGAGAAGAGAGAGAGGATGCTTATTGTCTATTAACATTTGTTTGTTTGTTTGTTTGTTTGTTTGTTTGTTTGATTGATTGATTGATTGATTGATTGATTGATTGATTGATTGATTGATTGATTGATTGATTGATTGATTGATTGATTGATTGATTGATTGATTGATTGATATACTGCTCCATTAGTGCACTATGGGTAGTTCACAGGTTAAAACTTAAAATCTTCAAGCTCCCACATAACAAACATATCATTTTTAAAGAATGAAATACACAATCATAATTTTCCTAGGCTTCTCCAACCCTTGGAGGTATTAGTGAGATTTGGCAATGTACTCTTGCCCTCAGTCTGTTGGCTAAAATTAAAGAACTAGGAGCTGCTGAAGAAACAGTGCTGTTGGTGCCTGGCTGCTGAGAGTTTCCCCCTCTGTTCTGAGCAAGAAGCCTTGTTTGTGTCTCCTAAGGTGAGAGCTCTAAGGACGAAGGTGCTGGTGTCAATTTTCATTGGTTGGCTACACTAAAGGCAGGTAAAATCCCAGAAAAAATGCTCTGCCTTTTGAATGAACGAACGAATTAATAATCATAATCATTATAATCATTAGTCATAATAATCATAATAATAGATGTGACCCAAAATGAATTAGGAGAATTGGATTGAAAAAAAAAACAGAAACTGATGAACATGCATCACGTGCTACATCCAAAAAGTGATATGGACAGATTATATTTACCACAAAAAATTGGAGGCCAGAGATTACTGCAAATACAGGAGGTAGTAGATGAGGACAAAAGAAGCCTAAATGATTATATCAGTACAAGTAGAGAAGAATTACTTAAAGTGGTGAAAATGGAGAATATTTTTTAAAAAAAAACAGAAATAAAGGCTCAATATAAGAAACAACAATTTGAAAATCAATTAAAGAACTACTACATGGACAACACCTGAGAAATATTGACAGAAAGCATGATCATAATCCAACATGAGTGTGGCTAAAACTGGGGATCATTAAGAAAAAACCCAAAGGCTTGATTTTTGCTGCCCAAGAACAAGCACTTTAAACCAATGTGATGAAAGCTAAGATTGAAGGAGTTGGTGCTAACAAGAAATGTCAACTCCGACAAGAAAAAGATGAAACTGTGTCACACCTCATCTGCAAATGTCCAGAGATTGCACAAACAGATTACAAAATTAGACATGATAGAGTGGCAAAATTAGTGCATTGGTCACTATCCAAAAAATATAACTTGCCAGCTTCCAAAAACCCATGGGAACATCAGAGAGAGAAGGCGGTATAAAAAATGGTATTATTAGGAACAGCATACATACTGTGCCGATATTTAACAGCTACTTAGATTTTTGGTTAGAACTTGTAGCTGTTATATAATACCAGTCAATGTTTTATAATTTTGATTGACTGCCTGGTATTTTTGAATAATAATAATAATAATGTGATTTTCGTGTAAAGAAGATGCTGAGCCGGCACCAACAGAGAAGGAGACTGCACCAATGATGCCCAAAGCCTCTTCTGAACAATATGCTGTGGTGCTGGGAAGGGTTTTTGAATGAGGTCTACAGGTTCTACTCCCTTGCAGCTACTCTCCTTGCATTTGGCTTAGCTACAGTGTGAATTAAGCAAGTTAATGTGTTAATGAAGCACATTGCCCTAGTCTTGTACTTTGCTACTATGAACATGGGCCAAATTGGAAGTATCTCCCAGAGGTCTGGAGGTGAATCAGGTCTTGATGATTCAGGAACAGAACGGATTGGCAAGCCATCGCACAGACTTAGAAATGGGTTGTAATGGGACATCATGGTTCTTCTTGTTCTGATTTACATAGACAATATGAATTAAATGTGCAATATAATCATTATATATATAAAAACGAATAGAGTAAATGTGTCTCCTGGACAAATTCTGATGAATTCACTGTTGTAGGTCTACATTTGTGTGCATGCACCATCAGTGCACAAACAGTAATCAGATTTTTTTTTTAACGAGTCACATGATAAAAGCAAATCATACGCCTAAAATATTTATGGATAGTAGAGTTGGTGGAGGCAGGGGATATAGTATTTGACTGCCTAAAACACACCTAAAGTAAATGCATTTTAGCACTAAAATAAACAAATGAGACTGGCCAAGGAAGGATAAGGCAAATGGCTATGAGAACAGAGTTGGGAGATGATTCAGATTAAGCTCTGACAATATATGTATATAATTTTATTGTCCTCACAAAACCTGTCATCATTGTGATTGGAGGGTAGTCATGTGATTCGTACCTTGAATACTTATTAGAATTATCAGCAAGGAAAGGCAGCTCAGACTATATTGTCAGAGATGAGTTGCCTGTCTGTCTTCCACTCATTATAGATGTCTCGGGATCATTCTGAAGTGGCTTCACTTTGGAATCAAATATATCCTTTCCATTTTGATCCAGACTCCATACCAGTTGGGATCAGGATAATTCTGTCTGGCATTTGGTATTTAGACGACACACAGTCCTAATCTCTACATTGGGCAAATGAACTAGGTAACTGGAAAGAAGACATAACCTGGATGGCAGAGAAGTATCCTGGTTTGTTCATAAGGTTATGAAAATCTAGTGAGTACATCCAACTGAGACTCCATTCTAGAGATATTAATAGTCCTCCATAGTAGCGCGATGAGTGTATGAAATGACATTTTGCTGTACAGTAGCAGATCAGGTCATTATTGTCTAGTCTAATGATCAGAAAGTCCTCCAAGACGTAAAAGAGAAGGAGAACATGTGTGTGTGTATGTGTGTGTGCATCTCCACTAGCTCTGATGAGATCTTTGTCCTTGCAGATGCCAGGGAGTAAACCTGAGATCTTTTGAATGTGAAAACCTGGGCACATGAAACCCATAAATGCAATAACGGTTTGTTTTGGAACTTCACCAAGGTCTTCTACTAAGTAGAGTTTTCCACTTTAGGATCTTGAGCCCCTCGCCAAATAGCTATTCCAGTCTAGCGAATGATGCCCCCAATCGAGATTCCAACTCACGAGGCGCAGACGAGCATTTGATGAGGATTCGACGTTGCCTCTGCTTTCTTCCCGTCTGCTTGTTTGGCGTTTTTTGGGGGGGTGTCTGTGAGTCTGGGCACTTAAATGCTTTGTTGCATTATGTTAATTCCTCGGCAGTGCAATCAAATTCATGTCGTAATTAAAGCTGTCAGTTGGAAGGCAACCCAATGGCTGCAAAAACACAGCATAACAAATGAAGTGAAATGCTTCTGCATGTAGCTATACAATGCTTCGCCAGGCATGAAATTAAATAAGTAATTTGATGTTGACATCAGAAATTGAAATGATACCCACTGTTCCTTCATTCTGTCAGACCTGTATTAACAATGGCCAAAGTAAATACGAGCCTCACACACAAGCTGCTTCCCCACCTAGCTGCCTCATGGAACTCACAATCTATATGCAAAACTGATACAGCGGACCTTCAAAGACCTGAAGGATGTAATTTCTTTGGCTTCTTGATGAGCTGCTGAATACAGAAAGCTTGCTCCTTTTGTGTTCCAGGGACCAAAACACTCTTTTTGTTAAACACCACCACAGCCGAAGGCCTATTAAAATGCACCCTAGTCGCTTGTTATTTCAGGACTCGTATCCCCTCTGAGATTCTTCTCTGTCTCTTCTGCTTGTGGATACCCAAAGCAGCCACGATTCCTTTGTTGCCCACAGTTACATTTTTATTTCAGAGGCAACGTGTGACTGCAGACCTTCCCAGAGCTTTCCCAGTGAACAAATAAGAGCTTACTTTTAAGACACGTATTCTCTTCCTGAAGATCAAGAACCCAGGGTTGCTAGCTTCTGGCACGTGGCTGAAATCGCAGGGAATTCGTATGCTTTCTCAGGTCTCCAGTCCAGGAGATGAATCTCCCACTGCAGTGGGGTGAGGCGGGTTGAAAGTCTAGATGCCCTCCAGTGTCTTTTCAAAAATGGTACCAGGGCCTGTTTAATCGTAATAATTTTACAACTCCAGAGCTGGAAGGGACCCTGTGCATCACTGAATCCAGCCCCTGTCAAGGAGGCATCGTGGGGAACCAAACACTGAACGTCATGCCCCACAGCCAGAGACCTAAACCACAGCAGTTTGAAGGTGTTTTTGTGTGTATTGTGCTTGTGCAACATTTGCACACAGAAAAGCTAAGAATGAGGAGAAAGGACTATGGAGGGAGCTGACAGATGCACACGTTTGAGCAGATTGTGCTCGTTGGATCAAGGAGTGGTGTACTCATTGATTGATTGATTGATTGATTGATTGATTGATTGATTGATTGATTGATTTGATTTGATTTGATTTGATTTGATTTGATTTGATTTGATTTATACCCCACCCATCTGGTCTATATGACCACTCTAGGCGGCTTACAACATAACATAGAAACAATAAAACCCAAGAATACTACATAAAACATCCATAAAACTTCCATCACATTTCCTTGTTCTACAGCAGTGGCACATGGTCTAGAAAAAAGCAACGGGCTGGCAGGGAGCCTTCTTCTTGTCCCAATGGAGTGCAGGACCTGGAGGAGGAAAAACAGATGTTGTGCAGTGTAGGCAAAGCTCTGAGGGATGTGAAGTCTAGCACAAAGGGTCACAACTGCTACATGCATTTTCACAAATGGCTGGCTATATACACACACACATAAAAAACATGCTCCTTCCATGGTTGCTGCATTACCTGGTCGTCTGGGTTTCACCCAGGTGCTAGTCCTGTTTACCTAGTCTTTTTTTTTGGTACCTCTTTCCATGAAGAACTGGTCTAGAAACAGGTTTGCCTCCCTTCTCACCCTTGCCTATTTAAAACAAAATTAAGGATTTTGGAAGTTCAGTGGGGAATTATCTGATCTAATCAGGATAAAATAAAGACAAGATGGAAACAACATACTGAAAAATTATAGAGAAGTCTTCTTCAAAGCAGAATGTTTTGACAAAGAAACTGCAATTTTAGAAAGTGGAGTATAAAGTGTTCTCAAAGCCACCTTGGATCCTTTTTTAAAGAGAAAGGTGGCATATATTGTAAATATTATAAATAAATAACTTAGAAGAAACACATCACCAGGAATAGATGGTCAGTCAAGCTACTGGGACTGAATCTATCAGAAATCCTAACAAGAATATGCTAACAAATAGAGAGAATGTGCTAACAAATACAGAAAATGAAAGAAAACAAAACATAGCCCACAGATAAGGAATATTCAATATACATTCCAATCTCAGAAATTGCAGGTAAATATAAGACCATTACATTAATTACCCAAGTAAGCAAAATGATGCTTAGTATTTAACAACAACTACATTTATCATATGCTTCTGGATAGCTCAATGATGAAGGCTGTGTGTTAGATTTTCCACTGTATCTCCTTGACAGGGTCTGGACTTGATGATCCATAGGGTCCCTTCCAGCAGTTTTAAGATTAAGATTACAATTAAGATATGTGGAGCAGAAAATGGCAGATATTTGGAGCACATTCAGAAAAGGAAGAGGCAATAGAGATCATACACTTTGGCTGCTGGAGCATACCAATTTTGGAAGAAAATCAGCTGTGCTTTATAAATTAGACCAAAGTATTTAAATGTAGGGTTCAGAAAAAGCTATCAATAATTCTTTTTTAAAAAAAAGATTGTATCACAACAGTTGATTTTCCTGAAGACTTACTGGATAAACACAAGGGACAGAATATGGAGAAACAGAAGGCCAAACATGTGAATAACATGCAAGGATATATTTTATCTGCCTGTCTGCTCAATTTATACACAGAACATATGGCACTAGAAGCTGGATTTGATTTGGAGGAAGTAAGGTTGAAAATTAGTGGAAGAAACATCAGTAATTTGGGATATTATTGGTAGAAATTAGCAATACATAGAAACAACTGGCGATCAAGGTTCAAGAAGAAAATGCAGAAGCAGGATTATGATTGAATGTTATGAAGTTTAAAAAAATAATGACTACAAAATCATGGCTTCATTTTAATGTTGATAATAAAGAAATTAAAATGGTTAAAGATCTTCTATTATACTTGAATTCAATTTGAATGGAGACTGCAGCCAGGAAAGAGCAGCCAGGAACACTGACATCTGGAAGGGCAGCCATGATGAACTAGAAAAGATATTCAGGTGTAAGGGTGTGTCTCTTGACAGCACAGGCAAGATCATATGGTAGTACTGTTGGCTGTGTGCCAATGTTAAATCAGAATAGTGAAGGAAGTTGATGGGGGATATGTAACGTTGAAGAGCTTTACAGACACTGTGGACCACCAGGAAGACCAAGTAAATGACTTCTAGATCAAATGAAGCCTGAATTTTCCCCAGAAAGACAAATAAATTAGTTTTTAGTACAATGAATAGGTTTAGATAAAACAGGTTTCAGCTGAAGCTTGAACTCTTCCTAGAGATGAAAATGGTTGAATGGAGGCTTTCATACTTATCATGAGAAGACACTCTCCAGCCAAGACCTCCATGCTCAGGAGCATGGAAGGCAGTAGGCAAAGGGGACCGATCCTGAGTTGGGTTCACTCCATAAGGGAAGCGGCATCACCTTTCTTCTACAAGACCTGAGTAGGCTGTTAAAGGCAGGACCTTTGGAGACAATGAATACATAAGGTCAAAAATGAGTTGACAGCACATAGCAAACCTTGTCTATTCTGCCCAGTTGACCCCCCCTCCTTCTTTTCCCTCTGGCAACAGGTGAAGACCATTCTTTTAGGCAGGCTTGTAACACCTGATTAGGAAGTGATGAGGTTGAGTGCTGCATATTATTTTAAGTAAGTTTTAATTTGCCTTTAAGGCATTTCTAAGCAGTTTTAACTCACTAGATTTAATTTAATGTAATGCCTTACTGTGTTTTTCACTGGTTTCTCTTCTAACAATTTGTGACCCACTATGGGCTCCACGATTGGGAGAAAAGTGACATAAAAATAAGATAAGATAAAGGTGGTTCTTTTATATATAGTCTGGAAGGGCTATAGTCATGATGATCTTCTGTTAAAACTGGGTTACTGCTAGCATGTTACTGGGTATCCATAGGCACTCTGGCTTTGTTGTGCTTTGTTTGCAAACCCAGAGGTGATTATCAAGGGATCATTCCTGTACTATGCAATGGATCAGTCCTTTAACAACGCAGTTTGCCCACATGCACTGTCAGAAATATATGTTAAAGCTTTAAAAAACAAAAAACAAACAAAGGACACCTCTGTCAGTCTTACTGACGCCTTTTGTCTGCTCCGTTGGCTTACACTGAAAGATCTCTGTGGGCCCCATCAAAAATATTTTCCAATCTTTTTAACACATTAGGGAACCTCATTAGTGTCTCAACCTCCAGTGAAATGGTCCACTTCTAATTGTCTTCCTTCCCCTTGAGGCTAATACAAGCCAGTGAATGGCTTATTTTCTCTGAACGATCCCCTGGGATCACATCCTGAACAGGGTGGTGTATAGCAGCCTGGCAGCCCTTCGACTTCTCCTGGCGGTCCTTTCCCCCACATCCTCTCGTTACCGTGGTTAGGATGCTTTATCATAACTGCAGCAGCACTTGTTGTTCCTGCTGAAATGATTGCGTTGTAAACTATCTAAATGACTGCCTTTGCTGTTTTTCACACCATTTCAAAATGAAGCCGTACTCTTCTGAAGGCTGATCTAAAAAAAATTCCACCTATCCTCTATTTTAAATACTTGTTCAGGTCTTGAGATTTAGGGGTGCACAGGAATTTTATCTGCTCTGTATCTTTAAGCAAACTGACCACATACCTTTTGGGCTCGAGGAATCACAAGACCAGAACACACTTTTCCTGCATTTCCAACATTTTCTCCACGTTTTGCATTGCAGCTCAAAAACCAGATCAATGAATGCATGAATTAGGGGGATGAGGGGAAATTGCAACCTAGAAAACAAATGGATGTTTGAAAACAATCAAGCAGTCAAAAGAATCATATAGCCACAGGAGACAGTTAAATAACAAGGATCAAGGCATACATGACACTACAACACTTATAAACCAATATTAACTGTACAATACAATTGCTCATTTCAATTTTTAATGTTACTCCAACCCACTCTAAATCTTAAAAGTGGTCAAGGATAGATATAAACACACTTTATATCTATATACCTGTGTGTATATAATTGCATTAACCAGGAACAGAGCTGAATAGGCCATTGTGTTTGTGTTTGTGTTTGGGGTAGATGTGTCTGAAATCCTGCAGTAAGTTTAAAAAAATGCCATAGAAATACTCAAAACCTTTTCTGAGACTAACAAAAAGGTTTCCAAGAAATCTGCAGGAAAAAGAAAGTCAATGTTATTGTCTTATTTGCTTGGAAATATGAAACAAGCCATGATTCACACCCCTATTCTACCCACCAGCTGAAATCCACTCGCTACAACTAGAATAGGCCCATTGACGCAGTGGGCTTTTGGTGAGTCAATTCCTCAGTAAGTTCCATTGATTCAATGGACCTACTCTAGCTGCTACTTAGTACTGGTTTTCAACCTGTGTGTACACTAAGAATGTGAATCCTGGATTCTTTCATGTTTCCAAGCAAATAAAATAGACTTTCTTTTTCCTGCTGATTTGTGGGGAAACGTTTTTGGCAGTCTCAGAAAGATTATGAGCATTTTTTCCACCGTTTTTTCCCCTCACATTTCTTTTTGAAAAACATGTATTTTTTTGGACTGCATTCCAGCATAAGCTAGTCAATGGCGTAGCGCTGAGTGGATCCTTTGTATCTTTCTATTCAATCCACCTGTCCCGTTGAGCTTTCAGTATGTATCTGTGGAAGGAAAACACACTGATTTTGCACAAAGGCCAGATAAATGTGCAGATAAGAGTGCTTCTTTGACCCGTTCAGATGATGATGGCGGGAATTCTTGCTGGGACTGGAGAATTTTCAACAGGCCATCTTGCAGTGTTGAGACCGTCAGTCTGATCAAGAAATGAGGCTATTTATTTATTCTATTCTATTTTTAAAAAAACATTTAGATTGTGCCTTTCTTCTCAGGAGGATTCAAGATTTCCTTGTAATATTTTAAAAATCAATATAACTATTCTTATTTTTGAAATGTTTATATGCCTTGTGCCGCACATATCAAGACCAGATGTCTGTAAAATTTCTGACATTTTCCACTACCACTCACCACCTTTAAAAAAAAGAAAATGAATTGAATTTGTGAAATAAATTGACAAGCAAACTCCTGTGCAGCAAGGAAGGACAGACATCCATTATTCCTAGCTCACTGCTATTTTCTTTTGAAATCTCTCGGTCTAGGGATGCCTCCCCTCCTATCCTGCCCAGCCTTTGACTGCCACAAAGCTAAGTAGCTGGAGTCCAGGGCATTGAATGCCAGCATGTCATGGAGGTTGGTTGATGTGTGTCTATTTAGTCTCAGCATAGGCCAAAATGCCATCATTAATTCATTACCCAGCTGCCTGTCAAATAAATTGGCAATTACACCCACCGCCAGAGCCTGGAATTTCAGTAAATAGCATGTTACTGTCGGTGGAGCTGTTGAGAAATGTAAAGGTGGGGGAGGAATTAAGCGACAACAGTGTGTTTGTTTCGCTAGTGGATGACAAGGGGCAGGCCCCTTCGATGCAGCCTTGTGGGAATAGAAAACTTTTCTTAAAAGAACCAGTAATAAAGGATGTGGATTCGAACATGTAAAAGCAACAACAACAACCAGTCAAGAGAAAGAGAGATCTCTGATTTTTTTTTTCTTCCTGTGTTTTTTTTCCCAGACTTCAGCCCCATCCAGCTTGGGAACAGGCTACTTTGTAAGTAGATCTTGACTTTCTAAATGCATGTTTTGGAATGATGCAGAAGATGATATTAGTCAAGTTGTGGAATTATGAGACAAATGTTAAGTTGCCGGATTTGTAAACTGTAATGACGCCCATGAAAGGATGGCTCTCCAGCAACTTTTCGGCAACCCAGAATCCAGACAGGAATTGTGAATCCCACCTCTTGTACCTCCCTCCCTCTTCTGTCAAGGTGTGCCTTCCTTTCCAAGTTCCCTCAGGTACCCGGTCAACGGGGAAACCCCTTCCTTCCTTGTTTCCCCAGGTGACACCATGTAATCATCCTATCCCCGTTCTTCTTGCCCGAGATGCTTCTAACCAGTCTGCTCATAGCTTGCCTGCTGTCCAGCCTGTTGTCTTGATTCTTGTCCTTAAAACAATAGAAATTCCTCTCTTCTTTAGATTATTGAAGGCAGGATAAAAGAAAGATCTTCGTACACTTGGTGAGCCAGTATTGGATTGTTCAGGCATTTCTTGGTATTATTGAGACTTGTATTAACATGGTCTACTCTGAGTGGCTCGACAGTCCCAGCTTCGTTAGAGATGATTCCTCCAGGTTATATAGTGGTTTTATGTGTGCAAGTACTCAAAATCACTTTAGAGCTGGATGCAAGCATAGCTCTGCAGAAAGGAGGCTACATTAACTACCTCCCATAATGGTTCAGGTGCTCAGTTTCCTCCATCTTCCTACCATTCTTTTGAGCACACAAGCGGTATTGTCCCTTGCTTCAGGATTGCATGCATATAAAATCTGTGATTGTAAAATTCTGCTCCACGTACAGTATATCTATGTTGCGATAGCTGTCCCTGGTCACATGGTTCTTTCTGTGCCCCTCGTTTTAGAAAAGCGGAAATAATCAACAGCGCCACATTGTGGATGTTGATACATACATGCACAGTTTTATGTGTTGTGTGTCACTTGCATTAACAACTACTGGGAAATAATGGTTTTTTATGTAATTTTTTCACTTTGGGTCTTCATAAATGCCCGCGTTTAAAAGAGCATGACTGAGAGAGAAATGTTCCTGCACAGAAAGAAGAGAAATGAAATGACTCGTATGGGAAGTTTTCTTGTGTGTCACTCCTTGTTATTCCTTTTTCAAAACGTGGTTCTGGGGTTGCTATGAGTGAGGCAAGCTCTCATTGTATGATGACGGCAGAAGTCCAATTTTTCCTTTCCACATGATTTGCGTGATAATTTTAAAGCAGCTCTAAGAGGTATTTCTAAGGGTAAAGTTTGAGATTTGAAACGTAAGAACAAATGATTCTGGACAGAATCCTTTTCAACTGTACCTACAGATGTTGCCACTGAATCACATCCACTATCCTCCTGCCCTGCTGAATGTTTTGGTAAGAGTCTTGGCTTCTGGCCTGAATACGCTCACTCCACCTACCGTTGACCTGTTTAACTGTGGACCCTGTTCTGCTTTTCCAGTGGGGAAAATTTAAATGTACGCAAGCAAGTGGTTCTTATATTGGTTAGCCATCCAGAAACGAAAGGAATGGTTAGCACTAAGGGACATCCCTGATTGTCCTCATGGTTTTTCTAAACTGATCTCTTAGGGATGTGGGATCACTAGGACAGGGGAAAGAGCTGTGCAAAGCTTCAGTATGCTAGAATTAGTTTTCTTATCACAGAATATCAGTTCGCTGACATGAAACGGCTAAAAGAATTGACATTCATCTCCAAATAGTTGACTTGTTGAGGGAGATCGTTAATTTTTGCCATTTTTTATTCATTCTAATTTTTGTCTCCCAAATATTATCCTACCCAAAGTAATTAATTAAAATAATGTGAAACATTAAGCAATACTCAAAAGAAGAAGAAGCCTGCACTGCTGCCATTTAATAATTAAAATTTTTAATACTTACATTTATTGATTTTTAACCATGATGATCACATCAATGCCAACAACATATATGAACACATATGCAACAGTTCTATATAAAAAACTGTGTATCAGATCTAAAGAAGAAAGGATTTAAACAGCAAAAAACCCCAAACAAAAAACGTCCCATCATCCTCAAACTTTTTTTAAAAAAATCAAAATATATCTTTATATTAAAAGATAACAATAAATAGTCAAAGAGATTAACAGTAAGCTGGAGACTGATAAACAAATAAGTTATGGAACACCTAATTACTTTGCGAGAATTTGTATCTCCAGGGCCACATGAATTGCATCCAAGAGCATTGAAGGAAATTGCTGAAAAACAGTGAGAACCAGAGTCTATTATTTTCTTGAAACTATGGAGGACGGGTGAAGTGTCAGATGATTGGAGGAAGGCTAACGTTGTCCTTATCTTCAAAAAAGGAGGAAATGGGGAACTACAGACCAGTCAGCCTGATATTAATCCTAGGGAAAATTCTGGAGCAGATTATAAAGCAGTCACTCTACAGCACGTTGGGAAAAAATGCAGTAATAACTAGAAGCCAACAGAAATTTGTCAAAAACAAATCTTGCCAGACTAATTTTATCTTGTTTTTCTATTGGGTAGTCTCGCTGAGAGACGTTGGGAGTGTTGTGGTCCTAATACATCTTCAGTTCAGCAAAGCTTTGGACAAAGTACCCCATCCTGTTCTGATTAGCAAGCTAACTAGATGTCGTCTAGATAGAGCAACGGTTGGGTTGAGACACCGTTGGCTACAGAATCATACTCAAAGAATGCTTCTCAATGGCTCTTTCTCAAACAAGGAAGAGGTAAAAAGCAGGATACTAAAGACCTCCACCCAGGGCCCAGTGCTCGTCAGCATTTTTGTTAATGACTTGGATGAGGTGATGCAGGGAATGCTTATCCAGTATGTGTGGGTGACACAAAATTTGGGTGGAATACCTAATACCCTAGGAGACAGCAACAAAATTGAAAAATAGATTGATGGGCTTGAACAGCAAAATGAAATTTAACAGAGATAAGTTCAAAATTGTACTCATAGAAAAAAGAAACTAAATGTACAGTTACAAGAAGGGGGGGTACTTGGCTCAGCAAGGCAACATACAAGAAGGGTCTTTGGAACTGCCATATTACAAGCTGAGTATGAGCCAACAGCGTGATATGGCTGAAGAAAAGGCCAGTGATATTTTGGGCTGCCAGCTCACTGGGGGGGGGGGGGGCAAAGTCATATTTGCGTGATTGTGTTGTAAACACTCCAGAGGGTGCTTTAGCACTATTGGGTGGTATGTAAGTCAAAACAACAACAGCAGCAAATCATATAAAGCAATAATCCCCCTCTATTTGGCACTGGTTAGGCCTCATCTTGAGCTCTCTGTCCAGTTCTGGAAAAAACACTTTAAGCAAGAAGCAGATCAAGAGGCCTATAAGATGATCAAGCCCCTGCTCAATATGGATGGTGAATATATAATTTTTGCTTGATGATCTCCATCAGATATATCCTTTACAAATTCGGAATAAATTTGGACCTTAGAGATTGTCTTTTAAAAGTTGTTGTATTGTGTTTGATGCCTTATTTGTATTTCCAATGGTGTTTTATATTATGTCATTTCATTTCATCTTGTTAGCTACCCAGAGTAGTGGTTCTGCAACACATTGGACGGTATAAAAATGTAAATAAGTGGATGAATGAATGAATGAACGAACGAACGAACGAACGAACGAACGAACGAACGAACGAACGAACGAACGAACGAACGAACGAACGAACGAACGAACGAACGAACGAACGAACGAATGAGATGCTTGTTTTTCTCAGTGTGACAGTCTTTCAAGTATTTGTAGAATACTATCATATCCTCCATATCAGTCTTCTTTCCCTAAAGCTAGACATGCCCCCTAAATATTGCCTTCACATAGCCAGAAATGATTTTCTCTATGAAGGCAGTGTCAAAAGGTTAAAATAAGGACTGTTGAATTTGTTATGAAAATGTTTAAGAAATTAGGGGCAACGCACTGATTTACAATGAATCATTTCCAAGCTCCGATTCAAAGGGCATACTTGAATAATGGTGTCCAGTGGCTAGATGTAAAAGGAGCCAGGATTTTAAAAGGGAAGTGCCACCACCTACACCATCCCGAATCTCTTTTTGTGGCTTCCTTTGCCCCACATCACTCACTTAGGCAAAGCCATGAGATTTCTGCACGAGTCCAACAACTACAGTGATCCTAGCTTGATTTTGTTCAAATGTTGCACATATACCCATCCCAAATCAGTATATACCGTTTAGCTCTGAAACACCTCTTGCATCAACCGACAGCTTTCTGTCTTCAGTTGCTAGGAAAATAAACTTTTTTTAGCAATCCCGGGCATGGCATCCGCCTCCACCCTGAAAGCAAAATGAGGTGTCAGTGAAGGCATCTGTCATGAAATCTACAGGCAGCTCAAGCTGTCAGTAGCAGACGCGCTGTGTGCTAACACCATGTGGCTGTCTTATCTTTTCTCCCTATGGTGCTGTTCAAGAAAGTAGGGGCCACTTTGCATGAATGTATGTGGAAGTATATGGACACGTTTGCTATTGGTTTCTGTAGATCGCCCCCTCCTCGGTAAGAATGCATCTTTCAATATCATGTTGTGCTTTGGTGGATGGAACGTTACTAAAATTCATGAGACACGTCTCTACAACATGTTTAAAGTTATTAAGCTTATTAAGAAGATAGCCTGAAAGGGTTGCTTTTGTGGACTTTAGAGTGTTCTAGCTTGCGTGACCCAACCCAATCTTAATTAGCTTCGAAGATGGGATATTGGTAGCCTTCCAGACACAACAATCACCCTATAGATCCACTGTTCACAATTTTCGTCATTGGTACCACCTGTTTTATAGTCCTTTCATATTCATCCCCTGGACTCCATTTTAATTCCTTTACTTTTCCTTTCATTTTTAACCCGATAAGGAGTATGAAAGCAGCAAACACTGCCCTGACTCTGATCTGGCTTTAAAAGTTACTAGATGGAGTTGTCTTAAAGACAGTTTGGAGTGAAGACAATGCTTCCTTCACTCTGGAATGTGGTGTTTGCACGTGTGTATTGTTTTTGTTTTTGTTGTTGTTGTTGTTGTTGTTGTTGTTGTTAATTTTTATTTTTATTTTTATTTTTTATTTTTAAAGGATAGTGTTATGGTACAACCAAGACTAAGAATGGTTTCAACCTTTGGTAGTTTCAGAAGAGGCATCCGTGCTAGGCTGTGTTAGTGTATCAGGCAAAACCGAAAGAAAAGTAAAGAAGACAACAATGTTGTGGCACCTCTGGTGAACCCAGCTCCTAATTCTGTGTGCTCTTGTCCTGACTCAAATCACAGGAATGTTTCTTGTCTTTCCAAGCTGACAATGGAGGCTTGTATGGCGTGTGTGCAAGATGCCGTTTGGGCCCCGGGATAGCTTTTAATACTAGTTTGTAAACACGGTAGACATCTGTGTAGGATTACTCTTTAGTGCACTTAGGAATATGAGATTGGTGCAGGTGGGTGAGATTAATTAATCTTTTAGGAGAAAGGAGTGATTGCATTGTTTTGACATTTATTCTTCAGCTACGGGAACAATGTGCCTCAACCAATTCCCTGCTGAGGAGCGCTTTAATTTGCACCCAATCTGGTGAATGTGGAAAGCATACGTTGTGAGAACACTCCCTTAGGAGGTAGTTTCTCAGCTGCATGGGCCTGAAAGACAGTGAGTTCAACAGCTGTTTGCACCGTGATGGCATGCCACTGGGATCTCCACATGGCGTACTGTAGCTTGACATTCCAGAAGCTCTTCCCTGGAGGGCCAAGTAGGCGACAGCTGTGTGAAGGTAGCAAGACCTTATGAAGAACCACCCTTGCCTTCAATGCACGCTTTGCAAATAAGCTGTTTTTAGGTAGAGGCTGAAGATGGGCCATTTACAGCTTTGTAATATGTGTTCATGTCGAGGGAAGGGGGGCAGAAATCAGAGATACAAATTATTTAATTTTTAAAAATATCCTTTTCTGACTTTCTCTCTGGGTCTCAGAGTTCCAATTTATCAGATTTCAGAGGTAATTAATTCCTCTGATTAGTTACAGAGTTTTGGTGAGTAACCCATTGTTGTTACTATATGACAAAGCAACTGATTACATGATTCGTTGCAAGAATTTTGCAATATTACTTTGTTGTTGTTGTTTGGACTGCAGCACCTAGAATCGGCCAGCCCGCATAGCTGGGATCAATCGTCTTTTTAAAAAAAACTACATTTCCAAACACTTCTTGCTACTTTTTTTTTCTCTTCCTTAGTTATTGGGGTGGGAGCAGGGGGATCCTTTTGGAATAATATGGTATATTATGGCAGACACTTGATAAATCCCTGTCAAAATACCTTAAAATGTCATTTGAGAAATTTTAGAAACCCTGCTCATTATATAACACTCTTATTTCCCCAAAGTAACTGGTTAGAGGTAACTATATGACTTGTATCTTATTACTTCCAAGCTCCATAAGTTACCTTGTTGACTTTATTTCACAATTATTTAGAAAACCATATTCATTTCATCTGTTTTGAAAAATAGCTTCGTTGCACTCTCACTACCGTAAAGTAATCCGCCACAGGTTACCCATATTAACTGTATCTCATTACCTCTGAGTTCCATAACATACCTTGTTGACCTTATTTCACCGATTGTTGTCGCCTATAGTTTTGTACTCTTCCTCACTGCTGAAAGGAAGCATATTCTGGCCTCTCCCAGCCTCTCCCACTGGCCAAGGGTCCGAGACCTCCAGAGGGTTGATTCCCCCAGCCCTTCTTAACCGCTCCACTGCAAAATCACACACATGAGTTGGATCCAGGCTGAGGTACATGCAGCTGAGTTGACAGAACATGGATTTCTTTCCCCCCCTTCCCTCCAGCCCCCAGAAAATGCCGCAGAGGAGAATGGGGTACAGTACATCCATGTTCAGTTTCTGAACAAGCCAGGAGGCTTCAGGATTTTTTAAATGTTATTCTTTGACTTTCCCCTCTTCCTTCTACAGCTTGACATTTTCTCACCATAGGGGACTCAGTGTGCCTCAAAATCAGTTGGAACTAATTGTGATTTGCACCTTCTCCATTGCACATCAGCAGGGTCTTTTCTGTGGGGAAAAAAATGTTTGGAGAGTGTTTTCGAACATAAGAGCACTTTTCGTCCCAAAAGGTCACATAAAAACAACGAAATAAGTAAACAGGGCATTACAGAATAGACATGGATAAATAGATTCCCCCATTTTTCCCCCTCATTCATTATTCTGAGAACTGGTTGATTAGCTCGGTGAATCAGGCACCTAGCTGCTGAGCGAGAGGTTGCAAGTTGAGTTCCCCCACTGAGTAGCCTTGAGCAAGCTGCACAGCCTCAGAATGCACCCGAAGAAAGGAACAGCAAACCACTTCTGAGTGGTACCTAGAAAACCCTAGAAAAGGTTGCCATAAGTCAGAATTGCCTTGACAGCACACAGTTTTAATTATTATGTTTCTGAGAAATGTCTATCGTCATAACTGGATTTCTTCAGCTCGGGATAACCAAATACTGTACTACATTGGTGTTCTTATATGCCACGAGGTTGAAACTGACTTACAATGGCACGGATGGGGCTTTCAAGGTAGGTGAGATTTGTAAAGGGTGGTTTTACCCATTCCAGTCCTTCCTGCGATGAGTTTCCGTGGCTGAGTAGACAGTCAAACCTGAGTCCTATTCTGGCTCTCTATCCACGGCACCACACTGGATAAGCCAACTGAATACTAAAATCAAACCTAAATATATTATGGCTTAATGCCCTAGTGTTCAGTCTTGATGCCGTCTAACCTCCAGTAGGAGAAGGATGAGAAAAATAAGAGTGCCTCCCTGGACCAGACGCTTTTCTTCACTGAGAAACACAGAGAGGGGCAAGGATCTGTCCATTTCTAGTCTATATTGAACCCTATTTCAGTGTTCAGCCTGAAAAGCTGGTGGGGCTTTAAGTGTTGAGGGCAGGGGGTGCACAAATAAGCTCTTTCCTACACATCTCCGCCCTGCCCAGATGCCTTGGCAGACTTTTGTAGGTTCAGCACGTCCTCCGCAGGGTAGCTGTGCTTCAGCTGGCTTGCTATTCTGCCTAAATTGGATTGGTTCCATTAAAAGTGCAGATCCAACGAAATTCCTGAGCATCCCTAGGATAGAATGTAGGGGACGTGGTTTGCAAGGCTGTGAAATGAGACATTCAGTTGCTTGGTACAAGAAGAGAAGGATGTCCTTACCGGTCTGTGTGGTATTTTCCTACCATTAGCGATAACACTAAACAAGACATACTGGGGTTGCAGATAGCTGGAAACACTTCAGTCATCTCCAGTGCGCCGTGCAGGAAGCGGAGCACTTAAATACATTTCACCTGCATGAAAAAGCTTTATCTGTTTTGAAATAGATGCATTTACAAAAAGGCACCCTGGTGGCTTGCTGTTTAGATGTGTTGCACTTAATACACTGTCATGTCTTTCCAGCGTTGTGTCTGTGGGTGCTTATAAAGGGAAGTACCTGTTAGCGGCCACTTAGCCCTGTAAATCATGGCTAACAAATCTTCATTTACTTGGCTGGGCCAATGATGAAGCTCTTGCTTTCACAAAGCAATTAGCTGTAGCAAATGCCACTGTAGAAAGGAAAACATCTTGTTGTTCATTATTTCATGGTTTGCCTTCCAGATCAAACCCTCGGATATTAGGCCCCCCTCTCCGACATCCATGGGACTTCCCTTTCTAGATCATTAATATGATTCTTGGCATTTCTGTTTTTTTTATTTTTTAATTAATTTTTAACAAAATGAACAAATATTAAAACAGAATAGAATTAAAAGCACTTTTAAAGCATATTGCTTTAAAAAAAGGGAAGCACAGTCACCAAAAGACAGTTGAAGCAATTGGTAGATCTCTGTTGTTATGCATCATCATAGGATTGTAGGCAACAGATTTCCTTTGGTGATTTCAAGAGGTAGTTGCATGCCCTCCTAAAGATTAAGTTAAAAACGACAAAGGGATAGCCACCAATTTCCAGTTTATCTACGATAATTAGTTATGCTGATTCCATGTACCATTACTTGCTGGAAGCCTAAAACTGTGGACTCTAATGAAATTATTCTTTTTCCCTTTCTTGTATCAGTTGGTGTCAGTGGTTAGTTTGCTGTTGACCTGTCCAGTTGGTCACTATGCATGTGTGAAGTAAATAAAGCAGCATGCACAAATCTGTAATTTCAAGTCAGTGCAAGTGAAAAGTGTTTTTTATTCTATCTCCTACAAGTGTCTCAGAATGAGTTACTGAGACTTTAAGTGCCAGTTAATGAGAAGGCGGTGAACTCTGGAGAACTTGTGACGGTTCTCCTCTGTGGATCTCTGTACTTCTACTATGTAGCAAAAAGGAATTTTACTAGAAATTCTGGACTCTGCGACAAGAATTGTTATGCTTGGCACAGTGTGCACAAAATGTCCCCAATATCTTTGCATCTAATTTCATTCAGAATCAACCCATGCACGCCTGCACACTCTCAAATACAAGTATAAAAAGGCAGGCCATTTGCTCAGAAAGATGCAACCTAGCCATCCAATGCTTCAGCTTTTAAAAAGCCCATGTGACACCAAGGCCATAGTTAAACTGTTTGATATTTTGCTGAAGTTTTGTAAAAGTGGTGCAAATGCACAAACACGCCCAAAGATCAACTAACCAAATCACCTCCTCTCACCAAGCAGGGTGTTCTTGTTTTCCCAGGAGGGGGGGAGGGAACCTTTTTCTCATTCAGTGCATGAGGATGAAGAAGCCACGGTTCACATCCTTAGTATGATGGAAACTCTGGTTCAGTAGGATGTGCTCCCAAGGAACAATGCATGGGATTGCAAACTTACTCCCATATGATCTAGGAATAAATGTAATTACTGTACAAGTGTGGTCAGAGTCATTTCCTGGAGACACAGTTCTTAGACTGATTTTGGCCTTATTAGGATCTGTAAACCTTCATGCAGCCGATCAAAAAATGGAGCCAGGAAATGGGTTAATCAGGATGACACTTCAGGTAATGACAGTAAACTTTGCTTATCTGAAATGTTGTATATGTTCATTTTTATATTCCTGGAGCCAGAGGAAAAAAATCATTGGCATTAACGGCATATGTAATGGCTCACCTTTATCCCGTAAATACATTTCACACAATAAAATCTATCTCCACATCAATTAATTTTTATGTTTGTTAGCAACAGTGGAGGCCCCAGTGTATTACAAAGAAGGTAGAATGGCCACTGTAATAAAGGAGTCAGTACAAAGCAAATGCGGCAAATATGGAAATTTGCTGCATGATCGTTACTGAGTAAGAAAGCAAGCAATATTTTCCTGATCTTCTTAAAAAGCCTTGTAATAAGATTTGACAAGAGCAAGCCCTTGTAATTAAAATATACCATCCATTCTTTTGGTACATAATACCGCTGCAGATGTTAGAAGTGGTTGGCAGTAATAGCTGGTTCTTTCTTTCTTTCTTTCTTTCTTTCTTTCTTTCTTTCTTTCTTTCTTTCTTTCTTTCTTTCTTTCTTTCTTTCTTTCTTTCTTTCTTTCTTTCTTCCTTTCTTTCTTTCTTTCTTCCTTCCTTCCTTCCTTCCTTCCTTCCTTCCTTCCTTCCTTCCTTCCTTCCTTCCTTCCTTCCTTCCTTGTATCAGTGTTGCACAATTCAAAATTATGAGCATACATGAAATATAGGTGAACATTAAAAACAAATCAAAATAGTAGAATTTTTTTTTAACCAGAACCAGGCTATTTCAATAATCTCAGCAAATATTTTATACACATGGCTGGGCATAAATAGCATGCATGTGAGTGCTGCATTGATTGAATTTCCCCACAGTCACAGAAAATTTGTTCTGTGTCCATGTAGCCCCATTTTACTTGATCTTCCTTCTTCACTTCAAAGTCCATTAAGTGATTTCCAGAAGGACCAGCTAGAGTCTTGTCCTGGTGAGAAACACTCTTTGACATTCATCCATTTGACAAGCTGTGTTGCTTTTGTTCTCCAGAGGTTTAGGCTAAATCAGATGACTAATCATTTGCTGAATTTTCATGGTACCTGGGTGGCTGATTCTGCCCCATCACAGGAATGGCCCTGTGGAGTTGAGACAGAGCGGTCAAGGTGGGTCTCTCAAACTGCCGTTCGGTGGCAATTCCCATCCAACCTAGTCAGCACCCTCCATTTTTGGGGACTCGGTGACATCTCGAGATACCCAGTGTGGTGTAATGGCTAGAGTGATAGACTAGGACTCAAGGGGCCTGGGTTCGAATCCCTGCTCAGCCATAGAAGACCACTGGGGGAGTGGAACTGGTAAAAACCACTCCTGAAATATCTCACTTACCTTGAAAGCCTTATTAGGGTCTCTGTAAATCAGCTCCGACTTGATGGCACAGAACCATGTGACATCTGGACAGCCACAAGATGCCCACCGCTTTCTTGAAGTGAATGCAAACACTTATCTTAGGGGAAGGGAGACCATTGGTGTATCCGGTCCAGAGTTGTTTCTTCCAACCTGGCAGAATTTTCAGGGGTCCAAGCCAACAGTCCAGCCCAGCCCATTGTTGCGGATATACAGTATATATATTTTTTCTGCTCAAGAATGCCCAAAAGTCATGACCCACTCAGCCTGAATGTTGTCTTTGAAAACTCACACATCATTAATGTTAGTTGGAAGGCTGGAAAGCAATACAACCACAACACCCTGGGGACAACTCTGCATAGAGCTTGTAATACTTATTGTTTGCACTTCATTTCCCAGGAAATATCAGCTAACATGTCCAGTGATTATGGTTGCTGGTCAGTTCTGGATGTTGACCAGACAATAACAACAACAGCAATCTGTGGCAGGGTCTGACTCTGCTTAACAGTCTTCTGTTCTGTGGCATTCAAGGGAAGGAAATGTAGAGTTCTGATGTTTTTTGTTGTTGTTAAATTCCTGTAGCTGCACAGCAGAAGTTCAGGGAATCACAGCAGAATTAGCTTCAAGTTCCCCAGATTAGCCCACCCCTTTTTCTTATCAATTGCTGACACATATAGTCTCAATAATTCATTCAGAGATATTAGAAGGAGGAAGGATAAAAGGTTTCTTTAGTTACAATTGAACAAAGCAAACAGGAAACTGAGAACAAACGTGACTGCTTTCAGCAACAGGCCTCTATAGACTGCTTTCAACAGACAAAAGAGAGGGAAAATGAGAGGAAGGGCTCTCCTTATTCAAGGCAAGAGGGAATGATTGGTTAGTGCTGGATAGATTGACAGTCAACCTTGGCTCAACCTTTTAAAAAAAGAAAGAGCAAAGTGTGGAGGTGATTAGTATATAAAGCTCTCAATCTAGTTCTCTCAAATTTAGCTGAGCTACTCCTTATTTAGGATGTATCATGTTTCCAGATTTCCCATTCATCACGATGGAACCCACGAAAGCTACACCTGTTTAGATTTTCTAGTGAAAGTTGATCAAAGGTCATCCAAATTTGCAAATCAATTTGGACCCAAGTTGCAAATAAAATGGCACGTGCTATGAAGAGTTCTGGACCAAGTTCCCTCTACGGTCCCTGGTTGCGTGAGCGCACGATGCTGCACCTCCCTCAGTGCAGCATTTCTCTTCATCCATGCACTCGCAATGAGCATTTTCAGCCCCTTTCGCCCTGGTTGTGATGGATCTCCGCATGGGGAGGGGTGAAGTTGCGAATGCATTGGAGGTGGAGTCACGCACTCAAGGGGCGGAGCCCTTTCCAGCAGGGCTGGAAATTAGAGGGAATATCGCTTTGGATCAGATCAAGATCTATTCTGAAGCCTTGAGCTGGCCTTCAAACTGAACAGAAGAACTGTCAGTGTCCCTTCTTGTTTTAAGTCTAGAAGACACTTCTGTGTAAAGCAAAGCAAAGCAAAATCCTGCCAGCCTTCACATGTATTTATTTATTTTATAGAAATTATTTTTAACCCGCATTTCTCCTTTTAAAAAAAAAAAGAATCCAGGGTGGCTTACAACAGTTAAAAGACAGTATTTAAGCTAATCATGGTGAATATACAATTCTGTGAAATGCCTAATGAATGCAATATCAAAGAACATAAGCAACATCAAAACATGAGCCTTGTTTTTTGTTGCATGCTATTTTTGAAAGACCAGCCCTCCTGTCAGGCAGGCTGAGACTCAAGGAGGGGCTGATTAGAAATGGAAGTGGCCTCCATCTCTCCCCCTGACCAAACTCAGAGCCGAAGGCACCGGTTCAGCACCGCTGTTTCACGCTCTGCTGCTTCCTCTCCGCCGTCCAGCAAATCACAGCCCCAGAGGAAACCCTACGCCACGCCATCTCAGGCAGTGCCACATCTTCGGCCATCTGTGTAAACCTGTGTCTCCCCCTCTTTGCCCTCTTCTCTCCTAGCAGCCTCACAGTCAATAGGAAGAGATCCTTTTAGCAAATGTCAAAACCTTGGCTTGCCGGAACCACACTCCCAGCAAGCCCCTGGCCCAACTCCCCCATAACCTCTTGCCAGCCTCTCCGTCAAGCTTTGTTTAAACACACTTTTAAAAGGACTCAAAGGCAGTTTTTAGCATAATCAGACTTGATTATTTTTTTTGTCAGCTCCCTCTTGGAAAGATTACAAGGTTTATTCAAGCAGTAGACAGCCCAAGATTAGCTGTCACTCCAGATTCAGTCCATCAAACTCTCTTTATTACTATGTTAGCCTTTTTATTATTATTATTATTTTCCATTGGGCTGGAATAAATATATTCTTTGCTCATCATCATCTCTTGTGAAGCAACATCAAAGGGATTATTATTTTCATGGTTCTTTTTCCCCCAGTCATCTCCCTCCCTCCCCCCCGCCCTCCTCCTCCTGATCCATCACTCCCTCTCTTTACATGTGACATAAAAAGGCAAATGTGAACCTGAATAATAAAAGATTTGCTTCATTGATGGCCAAACATACATTACGGCACTTCGGGTCAAATTGGAGTGATTGCGAAGCAGTTAAGCTGTCAGAGACAAAAGCCTTCATCTTACGAAGGGCTCCATTTCAGATCATTAAAAAAAATGTTCCAAAGCACTGCCTCCATTAGTTATGACTATGACGATGTCATATTTTGGACAATAGTGGAACTGGGTCTCTAAATAGCTGTAGCATGAATGGAGGTGGTAAAGGGGTCTGGCACCTCTAGAAATACAAGGCTATTGTGGATTTTATAGCTGTTCAGTGGAGTTTTTCTATCCAAACTTTTTCTATCAAGCTTTCATCTGTCAGCTTTGGGACTGGGGACATAGCTGAATGAAGTAAATATAAATGAGCCAGAGAAGATGACAGTAAGGGTTTTTCACCTGGGGGAAAAGTCCATCAGTCTGCTTTGAGAAGCCTGGAGGCCACCCCTTCCCACCTCATTTTTAAGGGAGCCTTAAAAAATATGAGGCAGGATCTGTTCTCCATCATCCCAGAGTGTAGGACAAGCAATAATGGGTTCAAGCTACAGGAAGTCAGATTTCAGCTGAATGTCAGGAAAAACTTCGTAACTGTTAGAGCAGTACAACAATGGGACCTTGGGAGTTGGTGAGTGCTCCAACACTGGAGGCTTTTGAAAAAAAATTGGACAGGTCTGCTTTGATTTGAATTCCTGCATTGAGCAGGGGGTCGGACTCAATGGCCCCACAGGCCACTCCCAACTCAATCATTCTAGGTGTCTCTGATTCCATGGCTTCTGGATTCATTGCTTATTATTTGATTTGCAACAACAAGAAATGCAAGCAGCACTCTGTCCAATTGTTCAAGAAAAAGTAAGCTTCCTTCTACCATTTTTAATTCAGGCCAATGAGAAGGCCTCGTGTGTCACTGTTCAAGTGGGGCAGCCATCTGTTTGTTCATGAAATGCATTTTATGCTGCTGTTGCCATTGTCTTGTGAAATGGTAGTTGTTCCTCAGGGGTTCTGCTCCCTCCTCATAGACTTTTGGGACAGGACACGGGAGCCACTGGCCTGTGGGCCTCATCTGGCTTGTAGAAGGTCCCATTTTGGCCCACAGAAGTCCATGCACTGTCCTTGTTTCCTGGGGTGGGTGGAACACCTGGCACATTTATGACGGCATAACATTATGGTATTGATGACCTTGATGAACAGGATTTTAGCTTTTGTACTTCAGGATTCCCCCAGCCTTGTTGATAGATCTCTTTTGGGCATGGCCAACAGTGTTATGTCTGCATAAGGACCAGCAGTCTGTATCAAGATGGAGGAAAAGCATTATGCAACTCTGTTCTTGTACACAAAACGTCAGTCAGCCTGTTCTCCCAAAGTCACTTGACAAGCATTTGTAAGTTTTATATTACTTTGATTTTAATGTATTAGTGTTTAACCCATAAAAGAAACTGTAAGCATCTTGCATTATTTGCATCTTTCCAGGCAACAGTTGTTTATCAACAATTCATACTGAGCTGTTTCTGTTGTTTAAATCATTTTGCATGTACACCGTTATTACTCGATCTTCCTCTTGCATTTAATTTTCCTCCATTTGACTTTATTCCTCTTCATTCCTCTACACCAGGTACGGGCATACCAATTTATTATGACATTTCATTCAGCGGATAACGTGGTCTGTGATCCATGAAAGCTTGTGCAATAATAAATAACCTTATGTTAGTCTCTGAAGTATTGCAAAGCTCTTTCATGTTTTACTGTTAATTTATTGTGCCGCCATCATCATGCCCTTTATGCCATCCTCTACACCTTCTTTATGGGAGAAATAATAATGCATAATTGTTGCTTGGTACTTCTGTTTCACCTTGTCCTGCACATGGCACCTCTGGGCAAGCCCCATTATTAAAGCATAGAAAAACAAACATTCTAATGCAAATCAGAAAGGAGCAAAGATTTCTTGTTAGCAGGGTTCAACAATCTGCCCCTTTCCCACCATCTGACATGAGGTCTCTTGCCTTGGGCAGGGGTTGGGGCCTCCGAGGTCTCTTCCAACCCTACGCTGATTCTATAAATTCTGTGAATCTTGGTCTGCCATTTCCATAAGCCCCACCGTGAAGAGGCAGTGGTCAGGAATAAAGGAAGCTGTAGTTCAAGACCTCTGTGAAACCCAGTTTGAGTTGAAACCATGGTACTTTGGGAAGGATTCAGACTTTGCTGAATCTTAAAAGAAATATGTTTGTAAGATACCTTCAGGAGAACCACCTACTAATGATGGATATTTGTTATGGTCTTTTTTACTCACTGAAGTCTTTCATGTTGTTAGCTAAATGTGATTCTTTCAACCACCATGGAAGGGAAGTCAATAATCGTAGTAGAATGGTGAGATGTTAACAATCACCATTATTGTGTAGCTAATATCAAACTAGAGTAGACCCATTGAGTCAGTGATGTTTACATAAGTGTTGGCTTAACTATTCAGCAATTGATTCACTGAGCCTCCTCCTAGTTCGGACTGCCAGTAAGATACTGGCTAGTGTCATTGTCATAACTTGCATACAACCACACACTCTCTACAATTGCTGGTTTTTACTGGTTGAATCAACACACATGTCTTCTCAGTGGTCAACAGATCAATACAAATACGTTCTTCCATAAGATGGTATCAGTAGTAGAGAAATGGAAGAAAAGACAGCGAAGGATAACATGAAAGTGCTATCATAATAAACTTGGTGGAGTCTTGTCCATTGTTGTCCAGAAGCCCAAACTCAATCTACTGAGCTCAAGTTATAGGTGTGTAGATTGGAGCTGGACATTAACATAACATTCTTGTTAAGTTAAAGAAGTTTGACTTTGCAAGTGAATTGTTTGCTCCTACTTCTGGATACCATCAAGCGGAGGCTGGTTCGATATTGCAGCTCTGTAATGAGCAGACGATGGACTAGTTGGACCCTCTTCCAACTCGTCCTGTGATTCTGTGAAACAAAACCCAGTGTAATTCCACTTGGGAGGTTACATTCAGCTCACTCCCCTCACTGAAGGGACGACATGCTCTACCCAACCAAACATTAAGCCAAAGATGGCAATGCTAAGAGGAGATGGTGGGTTTCCAATCTTTCAGGTTTGGGATGAGTTTGTAGATGAAAACGTATTCTGGTGATAAGGAGAAAGAAAGATGAATTGCATCATGGGAAAAAGAAAGAGTCCCCAGTCCTCTTTCTTAGCATTTTGTCTCATAAAATGTAGGACACCAGATTGAATTACTTCATTGAACTGCCGCTGTCCTCTGTTAATGGTAATTGTGTGGATCTAGCGGTTTTTCTTGGCGCTTTCTCAGATGTTTGCCTCCCACTGTTTTTCAATTCAAACCTTTGATGAAAATATTCCCAGTACTTCTTTAAAGCAGACACCCGACTGTCTTTCTTGACAAAGGCAAGGTCTCTAAATCAGTTCCTGGCAATTTGTGCCACAGCGGTCTACCTAAATCACCTTTTACCCATGTCACTGTGTCATTTCCTCAGAAAAAGGAAGGGGAGCGGAATGCCCATCGCCAGAAGATTTTCGAAGGCTTGGAAAGCTCTGCAAAAGGGAAGGCGAGAGAACGGATGATTCTGGCATTTGGTTTTCAGTGGAAGTGATTAAGACAAGGGTTTGGAGTATTGCAATCATCCAGTTGGAAGGACAATCTAGTTGAACCCCTGATAGTGCAGGAAACCCAGTGCTACGGCATCCTCAATTGATGGCTATCCAGTTGGTGCTTAAACACCCCTAACCAAGGAGAGTCTTCTGCCTTCCAAAGGATGCTTTCTAGTGTTAAATGGCTCCTCCAGTGTTAGGGTCCAGATTATATATAGATTGCTTTCTCTCCTAGCACATTTCCCACACTCAGATCCACACCTAAGCTTTACGTTCACCATCCTGTAAGTGCAGTCCATTCGGCAAATATGATGCACGATTGGCCCTCCTCATATCCTAATGAATGGTCACCCATGTTTTCACTCGTTGGAAAAATGGTCAACCTTGTCATGCCATGAGATTTCAGGGGCAAACATCTTAGATGAGAGTACTGAAGCCCTTGTGATATTACAAAGGCAGGCCCTTGTGATGCCATGGAGATTGCACACCTGCCAGTTTCTCAGCCTGCTAGCCTGCCAGCCTACCTACCTACCTACTTTTTAAAATTTTATAGCTGACCAGGCTGTACTCAAGAGCATAGACCAGTCTTAAAAAACAGAATTTGAAATCTGATGTAAATGCATATGAACAAGCATAAAAAACATAAAATAATACAATAATAGTAATGCAATAATAAAGTAAGCATTCTAAAAAAATTAACAAGATGTAAAATTAACTTTAAGAACTTTTGAAGCAGGCAATAAGCTCTCTTTCCATGGCTCGTTTTAACGAATTTAGCAGTCCTATAGAATATATAGCAGTCTGTGCCAGCTAGCAGGAATAAAACTGTACATAAAGGGGAAATGTTCTTGATCCTGGCTGTAAAGGGTTGATTGTTGTATAGTTTTAGGTGTTGTGAGCCGCCTCGGGTCCCGTATGGTGAGAAAGGTGTAATATAATATAATATAATATAATATAATATAATATAATATAATATAATATAATATAATATAATATAATATAATATAATATAATATAATATAATATAATATAATATAATATACAGTGGTGCCCCTCATGATGATGATAATCCGTTCCCCTGAAATGGCTGTTAAGCGAAATCGTCATGCGAAAAACAATTCCCCATTGAAATGCATTGAAACCCATTTAATGCATTCCAATGGGGAAATTACCTTGTCGTCCAGTGAAGATCGCCCATAGGGAAGCCATTTTCCAAGCGGCGATAGGTGTTAAAATGGCTGCCCTGCAAAGCATGAGTCCAGAAAACACAGGGCACCACTGTAATATAATATCTTCACATCTTTTCTTTATATGAGACTGGATGGAAATATTTTCTTTCTGGCTGGGAATTTGCCCATGTTTTCCATACTGTATATTTTATCAAATTTAATCATTTTTATCTGACACATTTTTGTGTAGATGGTTCTTTTGAATGCATGCATTTTATCTGTTATAACTCATAACTGTTCTCATTTTTAAAATATATGCAATTTTATCTGCAGTTTTATCTCTGCCATAGGCCTCAAAAATGTGAACATATCTGATGCAAAATGTACTTCACCTCATGCCAAGTCTCAAGAGGTGATAAAATTGTTGATTACGGTGATAATCTTGAGCTCACTGAAATTATCCTCCATCTATACTAATTGCTCCATAGGACTGCCTCAATTTGTGCTGTCTCCTGCACTCACTTTCCGCTAGTTGTTTCTTACCTGGCTTCAGAATTAGTATCAATTATGTCCTGTCGTGTCAGTCCTTAGATATGGCGACTCTTCCTAGAATTTTCTAGGTCTGAAGTATTCAGAAGTATCAGTGCTTTCTTCTGATGGCACTCTGGGACCTTTCCCAAGGTTACACAGTTGATTCTTCTCCCAAGATGTACAATAGAGAACTGGATTTCCTGACCCCTGGCTCTACAGTGAGAGGCTTAACCCGCTAAGCTGTCCAACCAGCACTCCAGAATTGCCTCCGAAGTAAAACTGGGCCACTATCTAACTCACTGCCTATGGAGATGGTCTCCCAGCCTCTGGAAAGAATAAGCCTGGTTCAGCTCATCCACGGATCCCCACCTGTCAGTCCATCTTCTCAGATGTCAATCTTCGCTTACTTTCTTCTTACTGGCGAGGAGACATAACATTTGAAAAATCCCTGCCCACACCCTCCACTTTCCACGTAATATTCTGGGAGGTTTTGAGTGTTTTATGAATTCTGGAACTCTTTTTGTGTGTGAAAGATTTCTAGAAGCATTTTTCCCCACCAAAAATATTGCCTGCAAAGGTAGTTGTGTGGGGCCCCCACTAAAGGACATGGTCCTGAGCTTTAGGCCAGCAATTGATTTGGAAGTGCTATTTCTGATGCTTTAATTCTGTCTTTGACTCCTTTTATTGCCTTTTCTATGAGCCCTTTCCATTTTTTTTTTGGTACAAAATCCCTCTGCTGAGGATCTCCACCGTGGCTGCCATGAAAAGCACCCCCAGAAGAGAAGGGCTCCCCTCTGGTATTCAGATGGATTAATTTGACGTGCATTAAGTATTTCACTGGTGACTGACAAAATTCCCTTCTTAGCCAGTTTTGGATAAATAACTTTTTCCATTGCTGAGTTTTGATTGCTTTTTGCAGACGTCCCAAACCACAGGCAAGTTTAATCTGTTTCTCCCAAGCGCTTTCCTGATTTATGCTATGTAAGCTAGTTATAAAACACTGAGCTACACAGTGCTTTGCTGGAGAAAATCTGTGTGAAGTACATGGCCCGTGCTGTGCATTTCTCAACTGCTTTATTTTTAGGCACACTGAGCTTTGCACACCGTTTGTGGTCAGCACAGAATTGCCCCCCCTTTTCTGCATTTGAAAGCGACAACTTATGCATTGTGTGTTGGCTGTTCATCATAAAGAGGCCAATCTGCAGAGATGCAGTAGGAGGAAGAGAATGGCTGGTCCACTCATAATGTTTTGGTCTTCCTGGCTTCCCATACCAAGGAGTACCTACGTTGCCTCTCCTTTCCTCTGCAGTCCACGAAGAACCAACTTTGGCTGCCAGTATTAAATATGACAAAGAGAAAGCCACAGAGATGAGGTGTGGCCGCTATGCGAAACAAAGTTGGCCTGGATAAAAGAACGTTTGAGCCGAACCAGCAACAACGAACTATGATCTTCTTATAACTGTTTTTGTTATATGCCGTTAGAGATGGGCATGAACTACACCACGGATCAGGAAAAAAAATGAACAGGATTGGTTTGTGGTTTCGTTCATGACCCCTGTTCGTGTACCCCATTTTGTTGAAGCAAAGTGAAGCACCGAGCTTTTTAACACCCCCCCCTTGCCACTTCATTTGCTTTGTCAAAATGAGATTGCTGGCCTGCCCCTTTCCAACTGCTCTTTCACCTGTCCTACCCTCTCCTGCCCCCCCTGCCTTTTCTGCCACCACCTGCCCTCCAGGTGCCTGGGTGCCATGCTCCAAGGCGGTGGCTTGAGCTCCTTGCAGGAAGCAATCAGCTGGGAAGCGGGCTAATGCTCAGATGCATATTTCCTGCAAGGAGCCCGCTCACTGCCTTGGAGTGTGGCCCTAGGGGAGGAGCAGGCGTTGGCAGACCGTTTTGCACTAATAATAATAATAATAATAATAATAATAATAATAATAATAATAATAATAATAATAATAATAATAATAATAATAATAATAATAATAATAATAATGATGATGATGATGATGATGATGATGATGATGATGACGATGACGATGACGATGACGATGACGATGACGATGACGATGACGATGATGAATGAATGAATTCAGCTCTTTCTTATGAACTTCCATTCCCAACTGTTTCCCAGGGTTTTCTAGATATGGAGCACTCACAAGTGGCTTTCTTCCTGCAAGGCACGTGTAGACTCAAACCCATGACCCTGAAGCCGAATGGTTTGGTTCACTTGTTTCATAGCATTTAAAGAGGAGGTCAGGAAGGAAGGGAGATGTCAGCCCTAATTTGGCACCGCCCATGTGGGTGAATACGTAGGGACTCAGAGCCATGCGTTGAATAAGTAAGTGTGCATAGACCTTCAAAACAGCCGGATCAATCCGTTTCACTTTCTCTCTCACGTCGGCTAGAACGTCACTGACAATTTAAGCCACCGTGGCAAATTGCCACACTGGTGGTTCCATTCCTGGTCATCTGTCCAGTTGTGGGGGAAAAAAAAAACAACCAGCTACATAACTGGCACATTGTTAATTAGTGACAAATTCCCACTGCTACTTGTACAGTTTCACTTCTGTCCACGTACGTGGATTTTGGCTACCAATTCTGAGCATTCGAGGTTTCTCTGCTGTTTATTAAGGAAGTGAACTGTTACCAGTCCATAAGGTGCAACTGAATTGCCGCAGGTTGATAGACCTGTTTTATGTGTCGCTTTTATTGGCAGTGTGAGTTGGAGAGTCAGTTTTTTTCCTTTTCGAGCTCCTTGAGGCCAGTCCTCTGACATCTCTCCCTGGGCTAAGCCTGCTGTTTATTAAACCACCGTCATGGTTGCCGTCTACCTGACAAAGGGGGGGGGGGATGATTTCTTGTCTCATCTAGTGCCTCATAATCACACTACTAAATGAAAGCATTTGTTGAATGACGTGCTTGTAAATTTCATGGAAATGGGAGCTGTTACTGGCATAAATCAAAGGCAGGACGTGCTTCCGTCTAGAACAGTCGCTTTTCCAAACTGTGGCAAACCAAGCATTTTAAGATAATGGATTAACCTTTCGAAGTCATTTTGAAAATTGTATTTTAAATATTTCTAGGCTGCTTTTTCAGGTAAAGACATATTCTCAAGGTGGCTTCCAACATTTAAATGTGCATGTGGCTAAGGAGCCAGAGTTTGGGAGTTTGATTACCCAACGGTGCCTCCTTGATATGGGCGGGACTCGGTGATCCATAGGGCCACTTCCAACCCTGTAGTTCTAAGATGATTACAACAATGCATTTAAATATATAAATAAAAATCATGAATTAAACTCAGCAGTAACACCAGCATTAAAAAAAATCCACCTAGTCTGATAAAAACACAAAATAATTATTCAATAAATAATTACAAGCAAAGCTATGTCATATATTCAGCAAACTAATAAAACCCTTTTAGGAGAAAGCATTGAAGGAATGAAAGAGTCTTTTGGGGTCCTATGAACTGGGCTTCAGTGTAGGGGCTAATGCACTTTAACTTCTCTTTTTTAAAAAATTGCTATTTATCCCACTTGTATTCGGAGAGCAAATGCTTGGAGTTGGGTGTTAGAACAGATTTTGGGCATAGTTTATACAGGAAAGATTCTGGATGCTGAGTATTTATATTTTGAAATGTGGAATTTGAGTCCTTTAGCTGCAGCAACAGCTTGCGAGATCCAATGTTATTGACCCGTCAAATGTCAAGTCAAATGGATAGAGTTTAAAACAACTGTGGAAGAATTATCTGGGTTTGGGGGTCAACATTTTTGCCATGGAATCCTCCGGGTGGTTCGCAACCTTTCTGAAATGGAGGTGTGGGGGGGGTGGTCTCACAAAAGAGAAGACTTGGAATGGGTAGAAATCCACTTTTAATTTTGAGAACCAGCGGAATGGATGTGAAACAGGGCCAATGGGCCCTCCAACCCATTTAAAAGGTGAATATAAAAGGTAAACCAGCAATTCAATTTCCTTTGCCGGAAAAAGAGAGGGCAGAGAGAGATGGAGGCTGCAAACATAACCCTGTAGTACCGGGCATGTGGCCCTTGGGACAACCTTTGCCCCTTCCTTATTACAGGGAAGTACAAAATATGAAATATTTTTCTCATGCCAAGTTAATACACCACATACCTGTAATGTTCAGCCAGAAAGGAATTACAACCAGACATAAATCCCTCCTACCTGACAAGGAAGTGTTGTCAGTACTATGTTACCAACATGAAACTGAAGTGTCCAGTCCCTTTCTAAATAGATTGTTATCATCATCTGGAAGGGACCCTCTGGATCATCTGGAAGGGACCCTCTGGATCATTGAGTCCAGCCCCTGTCATGGAGGTTCAGTGGGGAATAGAACACCCAGCCCTTCTGGTTCCACAGCCAGATCCCTGATCCACTGAGCTATCCAGCAGTTCATATAGTAGACATATGCCACATCATGAAGGTAGCTACCACACACTGGTATAGAGATGGGAAAAGTTACTGTGGCTGGGAGTATTCTGGGGTTTCTTGTCTGAAAAGTAACTTTTTGTATTTCAGGAAAAGAGGTGGTTGACCATGATGGGCATGCAGTGGTGGCTTGGTTGGTGGAGTAGATGACCCATCAACCAGAGTTGGGGCAAAAGTGGGATTATGTATTATACACATATAAGAGCCATTGACTCTCATGCACACACATGCAGGGAAGCATCCAAATATGTCCACACAGAGAAGCCCTCTGCCTCTAGTAAGAAAGCAAACCAGATGTCTAATGATGGCCTGATTCAGGAGATGAGAAAGAAGAAGCTAAAGCAGTAGAGAGAGGAATAGAAAAAGAAGGGGAAGGACATTTCCAGACCACATCCAAAAAACACATGGCGTACATGACTTAAGAGAGAAGGCACAGCAGAATCACCTCAGGAGGGGTGCTGAAGGCCAAGAATTTGGATTTGTGGTATTAGCTCCCAGAGGCTTCAACCAGGTGGGTACACATCCATACACACCTGGAAGAAGCGGGGAGCTATGCTGATCATGATCCATAGTGAAATGAGGGCACAACAGAGATTTTAAAAACCTGAAACGGAGGATATCTGTCATTAGTTGGAGCTTAACCTGAGTGCTGTTGTTCCTGTAACTCAGAATGAAAGGATTTTTGTTATCATGTAGGGATGGGCTGCCACCAGGGATGGGGGCAATGTCTTGCATCCAGAGTGTAACTAGTGGCCATCTGGGACCCTGAATGAATGAATGAATGAATGAATGAATGAATGAATGAATGAATGAATGAATGAATGAATGAATGAATGAATGAATGAATGAATGAATGACAAGATGGAATATGGTCAGAAGTCCACTACTCAATAGCTGAAACTTTTTTAAAAAATGAAAATTTGGGGAAAGTAGGGGACCACAAAAATGGCCTTTGGAAGACATGGAGCCTCACATGATTCCTACAGTTGATCCAGGATGATGCTAAACACTGGCCTCTGGGACTCTACCTGATCTTTACGTTAAAATACAAATATTTCATTGCTCTACTGCTTCACTTTTGGAAACAGTCCAAAGTCCTCAAAATGTTTAGGCTACGGTGATCATAACACTTAACTGGTAACCATGGAGTCAGGGGCTGACAAAAGATGGGAAAGTAAAAGAACAGGAGTGTGCGAGGTTGCATATGCTAAATGTGGAGCTGCTTCCTCCAACACTCTGCCTGGGAAAAACTAAGTAGGCATCCCCCGGCACCTTCTGCCTTCCTCGTGTGTACGAGCTTCTGAGTAAAAATCCTAGAAATGGTAAAATAATCAAGAGAAATCCCTCTTCTGACTGACAATTCAAGAATTACAGCTAAGTTGAAACTTAATGAAAAAATCAGACTCCAAACTGCCGGCTTTAGGGATATATAAGAATATGAATTGTATTAAAAAAAATACGACAGAGGAGATCTGAGCTTCTTTAGCTAGGCTGTAGACTGGAGCTCAGAAGATCAGCGCATCTTTCCATGTGCTGTCAATGGTGTGATTCATGTGACCTTGGGGAAATTGCTCATTTCGGTCTGTGGCTGCTCCATGCAAGTTGAGAGCTGGCTAGAAACGGACCCTCCATAAAGTTCTCCATTCTGTTTGTGGACAAAGAGTGGATGAGAGATGTTTCCGATGGTTGATAGGAGGGAAATAAATGTTCTGTGATGGGGAAAAAGAAATTCAACAGCAGTTTTTGAAGGTAGAGGGCTCACATGTAGCCATACCATGGCCTCTTCCTCTGGTTTGCCCGAAGTGCTTCTTTCTTTTCTGCTGTGCAGGTTGGAAATGTACCAAAGGTTTGGGCCAGCTTGTCTCTTTAGCTTCTAGTGTCATTCTAGGTATTTGTCTTGGTGGGGGTGGACTCCATGAAGCCTGTTGTGTCACGGAATCTGAATCGGATAATTTAAGGGTAAAGCCAGATTTTAGTCAATTAAAAAAAAAAGACCAAGCTTAACTTTTGAAAGAAAAATAAAACAGTGGCTGCTGTCCAGAGGCTTAACAGTATATGTGGGGGATATTAGACTCTCCACCCACCCTGAATAGTACAGAACTTGGACGAATCCAAGGAAACTGATTAGCAGCAATTGATTGAAATTGTCTGGCCACTGCTTGCAATGCAGGGTCTTCTGGGATTCATTGTCACAAGCTATGATGTTGATCATCAGCTTTTGACAGTTTTAATTAAACAAATGAAATGAATCAAATTCATGGTGCTAGTTCTGCCTATTAGATGGGATAAGCCAAGGGAATTCCCTGGGGCAAGGAAAGTATTCTTCTGCATACCAGTATCGGGGAGTAGAGCAGATGCCGGGTAAAGCTCTCTGGCTTCATATCCTTCTAGATAGAGAGATCTTTTGTCTAATCCAGTGAAGACTTTAAAGTGTATGCATTTGTCCTGATCAATGCAATTTGGATTAGGTGGTTTGAAGCAATGAACTGGAGCGCTTCCATTGTCTTGGTACTTTCTTTGCAGCTACGAGTGGATAATTAAGTGCCAATCGGTATGCAAGTATCCAGTGTAAGATGTTTCTAACAAGACGCTTTACATTCCGTCATAGGAAACATAGTTTGAACCTCATTTCAACGCAGATCAAATCCTGAGACAGAGGACCTACCTCCGGCTAACACTGGGAACAGGAAGCTTGGAAGATTTTGGCCTAGCTATACCTCAGAGACTTCCAGTTTAGGCCTTTTCTCCCAGATCAGCCATATTTAGGCCTCTGTCAGGTAGAATTCCCAGAATGAGAAATTATGGGATTTGTAGTCCAAGAAATGCAAAAACCCCATCCTACTGTCTTACGCTAAGTCCAACCCTTGGTCTGCCAAGGGTGCGATTGAGAATCAGTCTTTGGGGTTTGGGTTTGGACTCTTTCTTATTCCTGCCTAGAGATCTCATGCCCTTCCATCCAAGAGCAAGCCTGACCTCGCTTAGTTTCCAAAATCAAAAAAGATAGGTTGTGTCCAATATGACAATAGAACTTGAAGCCCCTATCCAGGCCTATTGGGTCTATTTTGGTAGTGAGGGCAGTAAGTTACCTGTCTCAGGTATGAACAGCATGAATTCAGAACATTTGTGGGTTCAGGGAGGAACGGCAGGCAGCACAACAAATATGGCGGCCTTTGTACTGGAAGCCACACAATTGTTTTCATGTCAGAAGAGAAGACAAGGGTTGTGTGCGGCAAGAAGAATTTTGTGTTTATTTTATTTTAGATTCTTTCAAGAATGCTTCTTAGGTAGTTTGGTTCACAGCTTCTTGAATTAAAACGGCTCAATTTCAGTAGTTAATAACTCTGGATATCCATTAGCTATCAGCTTTCATGTCTCACCATTCTTCACTGTTGTCACTTTGGCTAAAGTTTCTGTTAAAAAGTTGTTGCTGTTGTCAGCCACTTACTGTGCAGTCCAAATGACTACATTAATACCAACACATAACATCACTTACCTTTCATAGCTTGGAACAATCTTCATAAAAGTGAAAAACAACATTCGAAGTGGATAGAGGGAGAGGAAAGAGTGTGTGTGTGTGTGTGGGGGGGGGGAAACATGACTCAGAATTAGAGTTTTCAGAAGATTATTATATAGACATTATTTCCCTCAGGTCACAAGCTTTAGTCAAATTTGGAAGAGAATGGAATTGCAAGCAGAGAAAAAAACAGACAGAAAGGTATGAGTTCATGAGCATCGAAATAACATTTTCATTTGTTCCTTCCTCATGGGAAAGATTCAACATTCTGGTAATGGAGACAGTTATAAGAAATGAATTTTTGTCAGCAGGGAAGTGATTTTAAGGCTCACTTATCCATTGGCAATCTAGATTTCTGACCCCAGGAATCTACAAAATTGCTACAGAATGTATTCTTTATTATAAACAAGTTCCCCCACCCCTCCCTCACTTCTGTACAGAGAAATACATTTCAGCAGACATTTTGGGAAGAGGCCGAGGCTCAGAGTGTTCTAGGATCACACCGTTTATGGCTCACCAATTTTTTAAATCTGGTTTCTAGTGCCATGGAAGAGTCCTTCAGGTTTACAGCTTCACAAAAAGGTTGCGGCTGAGAATCAAAAGCATCAGGAATTTTGAAAGCTTGTCTTTATCCGTCATAGGCAACACTTGCTTTGTCTGGTTAACCTGTTTTTGTTTTGTTTTTTAAATTGGGAGTGATGTTTGGAAAACATAAAAGTATGTGTTAAGTACATACTGTGACAAACCCAGACCTACTGGGATCTATCACACAGTTACTAAGCTGCCACCAACCATTCCCTATAATAAGTCACACAGACCAGGGATGGATTTTTAAACAACAAAAGAATAAGGTTTATTTTAAATACAAACAGGGTAAATAAAACAATCAGGTGAATAAAATAAAGTAACGTGGCTTATTCTCACACACACAAGCATACAGTTTGGTTCACCTAGAACCTTTAACTTAAAGCACAGACCCTGAACCCATCAGTTCTGGCTAACCCACAGACACCTGAACTTATCAGGTTGGTACTCTGACACACAGTAGTACCCTGTCAGACACCCAGACTCCCACAACAGCTTCTTCTTCCCCCAGCTGCTGCTTCGTCCCAACCCAGTGTCTCACAGTCTGTCTCAGCATCTCTCTTCACCACACAGGCATCACATATTTATACAGTACAGCCCCTCCTCCTGATGTCCCGCCTTCCACTCCCCATAGGATGGAACTTTCCCTCCAAACCCATGACAGACAGGTAACATCAGTGCTGTTATGTAACACCTCCCCTCTTTAAAAGTTGTTTTGTAGGGGGAAAGCTAAAAGTGCTTTTCACCAAAAAAAACAACCTGCATAAAATACACAACAACATTTATACATACCATATAATACTTACATATACTTACACTCCAAGTTAACCATAGCAAATATGCATTTAAACATTTTACCATATACAGTACATCAATTTACCTTTATTAATACCAACCAAATTCAAAACCAGGTACATTTTAACTTTTTGTTTTCATTATATACATATAGTCCATGTTCTTTCGCCGTCTTCAGTCTTCAGGTCTTCTTGATAAGGCGTCAGCAACACAGTTCACTGACCCTCTGACCACCTTCACTTCAAAGTCATAGTCCTGTAAGTTCAAAGCCCACCTCATAAGTTTGCTATTGTGGGTTTTCATCGTCTTTAACCATTGCAATGGTGAATGGTCAGTACACAGAATAAAATGTCTTCCCCAGATGTAAGGCTTGGCCTTCTGGATCGCGTAGACTATGGCCAAACACTCCTTCTCCACGGTTGCCAAATGTCTCTCACCTTTTTGGAGTTTCCTACTCAGGTAGGACACTGGATGCTGGTCACCATTCTCATCCTCCTGGCACAGAACTGCTCCTACCCCGCTGTTAGACGCATCGGTGTAGATGATGAACTCCCGGTCGAAGTCTGGAGCACGCAGGACAGGATAGTTGATCAACGCCTCCTTCAACCTCTGGAACGCCGCCTCACAGTCGCTGGTCCACGGGATGCGGTCATCAGCCTTCTTCCTCGTCAGATCGGTCAGCGGAGCCGCAATCTCGCTAAACCTCGGGATGAACTTTCTGTAGTAGCCCACCAACCCAAGAAATGATTTGACTTTTTTCTTGGTGTTGGGTCTGGGCCAATCACGAACAGCTTCTATTTTGGCCTCCAGGGGTTTTATCACTCCTCCCCCTACCTTGTGACCCAAGTATTTTCTTTCTGGGATACCCAGCTGCAGTTTGCTCTCTCTGCAGAGCCTAGGCCAAAGCACTTCCTCCCCTGGGTTAAAGCGCCTCTCCCTGCCTTCCTGGTCATCCCAAGCTTTCTTTCTGACCTTTTGAGCTGGCAGGGTCTCTGCTGCTAGCTCTAGGTTTCTCCTTAGGTCATTCATCAAGGTGTCTATGTAAGTCACAACGTCTTGTGGGTCACCCTGGGCGATCTGCCCCCAACCCTGCTCGATCAAATCAAGGGGCCCCTTCACCCCTTTCCCAAATAAAAGTTCAAATGGACTGAACCCGGTACTGGCTTGTGGCACTGATCGATAAGCAACCAAAAGGGATTGCAGCTTCTGGTCCCAATTGTTTGGATTCTCTGCCAAGAAAGCCCTAATCATGCGCATTAGAGTCCCATTGAACTTCTCAGTTACCCCATCACTTTCAGGATGATAGGCAGTGGCTTCCCTGAGCTTAATTCCACAGATTTGCCATAAGCGTTTCATGAGCTTTGACGTGAACGATGTGCCCAAATCTGTGATTATCTCTGAGGCAAATCCCATCCTGGACATGTACCCCACCAAAGCATCGGCCACTGTGTTAGTTTCGATGTTTGTCAAGGGTATGGCTTCAGGATACCTTGTGGCATGGTCCACAATTGTTAGTATGAACCTATTCCCCCTCTTTGTGGCCTTGGGCAAAGGTCCCACAATATCCACCCCTATGCATTTGAACGGAGTGTCAATCACAGGCAAAGGGCACAACTTTGCTTTGGTCCTGTCGCGGTTATTCCCCTGCCTTTGACACACATCACATTGTTTACAGAACTCCCTGATCTGCTTCCCTATGTCAGGCCAGTAGAAATTCTGTGTGATTCTCTGCTGTGTTTTGTTCACTCCTAAGTGTGCAGCAAACATGTCAGAGTGACCCCTTTGTAAGATCATGGGGCGATACTTTTCAGGTACCACTAGCTGACTCCTGATCCCATCTCCCCCTTTTGAGATATTCCTCAGGGTCTCTCTATACAGAATCCCCTTTTTCTCCAGAAATCTCACTGGGGTTTCAGGTGCTAGCTGGGCGTCAGTCACCTGTTCAAAACACTTTTGGAGAGTGGCGTCTGCCTTCTGCTCCTGTCCAAATCTGCTGTCTGTGGTTAAGGTTTCCACCACAGCTTCTGAACTCCCCTCTGCTTCCGTCTCTGGCTCATCATTACCCCCCTGAACTGTCCCTGTGGTGGCTTGTGAGCGTGTAATCACTAGCACCCGTTTCACATGTTCAGCCAGGTCATTTCCCACGAGCACGGCTGCTGGCAGAGTCGATGAAATTGCTAGGCGCCAAGCTCCCCTCCAGCCTTGAAAGTTGACAGGTACCTCAGCTACTGGCAGAGAGATTACCTGCCCCTCAATCCCTGCCACCTTCATGCTCTCATTTGGGATTATAAACTCCCTAGGGATGATATCTGGATGGCACAGGGTTACCTGGGAACAAGTGTCCCGCAGCCCCCTATACTGACGGTCAAGTATTCCTACGTCCACCCCTGCTGTCTCAAACAACTGAGAATCTGTTTTTATCAGCAAGCAGCGCTTTACCTCCACCAGAGGACCATTTTCCTCAGCCTGATCAGCAGAGGTAGCTGTTCCAGACTGAGTAGCTATGGCAACAGGCTCCCTCTGTGACACTGAGCCTTGCTCTTTCTGGACACAGAACACAGCTTTTGGCTTGGTCCCACTAGAATTCTGAGGCACCATTCCTTTTAGCTGCTTCAATTTCTCACACTCTGAGATCAGATGACCCTTTCCCTGACAGAAATAGCATTTTCTGGTGTATTTTGATTCTCTCTCCTCTTGTTTGGGTTTTCCCTCCAAATTCTGAGGGCTTGGTTTCATGCCTGAGGGCTTCCCTTCACCATGGGCCCCTCCCCCTTGCTGGCTTTTCCCTGGTCCCTGAGAGTACTTGCTGTAGGTTTCTTTGGGTTTACCTACAGATTTCCCCTCACCCAAGGGCTTTCTTATTTGGGAGATAAAATCCGCGATCTCTGCGGCTGCTGCCACAGATTTCGGTTTCCTTTCCCTCACCTGGAATTTCAATTCCCCATGCAGGACTGAATAGAACTGTTCCAGGGCTATCAAGTCTTTAAGCTGTTCATAGGTCTCTGTTCCCTCCTGCGACAGCCATTTCTCAAGCAGCCTCACCAATTGGGCCCCCACTTGGGTAAAAGTCTGTTCTGGCTTCTTGGTGAGGGACCTGAACCTTTGTCTCAGCTGCTCTGCATTTATCCCATGTCTTGCGAACACCAGTTTTTTAAACTCTGCAAAATCTTTCATCCGTTCCTCAGGCATCTCGGCATAAACCTCAGCCAGGCTACCACTGATTAAAGAACGCATGATGGTCATCTTCTCAGTTTCCCTCACTGAGAAGTCCACAAACGCTCTTTCCACTAAGGAAAAGAACACCTCAGGACAATCTCCCTTGTGGTACACAGGGAATTTCTTCAGGTCAGCTTTAGACAGTTGGCCTCCCTCAGAATCCCTATTGTTATTATTGTTCTGGTTCATCAGTTCCAGTTTTCTTAATTCAAACGCCATTTTCTCTCTCTCCAATCTTTCTTCTCTTTCCAATCTCTCTATTTCAAATTGCCTTTGTTTCTCTCTTTCCCTTTGCTCCATTTCAAATTGCCTTTCCCTTTCCTCCCTTCTTTCTCTCTCTAATCTTTCCTCCATTTCCCTCACCCTCAGCTCATGCTGTTGGGCTAGGAGTATTTTTCTGAGTTCTGGGTCCTGCTCTCCTGTGCTGTCACCTTGCACTGAGCCAAATTCCTCCTCAGAACCTTGGTCAATCTGGGGGTCTTTCACTTCACTCATTTCTGCTACTTGGCTTCGAGTCAAGGGCATAACCCCCCCCTCAGAACAGGCTGCTTTAAAAAGTCAAGCCTCAAAATAAAACGACCACTTTTTTCCTTTTTGCCTCAGAACCAGCTCTCCCCAGAGATTGCTGCTGTTCTTCAGCACTAAATTTGCAACAGTATCGAGTCAGAGCCTACCCCCCTCTGCTGGGCCTCTCAGCTGGCAAGCTAGCTCACTGTTGCTACGCAGTTTTGCCTCAGCGTTTTCCCGCCAAAATCAGGCTGCCTCAGAGCACCTTAATCTAAGTCTCCCCAGTTGGCACGTTCTTCTACTAGTGCACCTCCCCGTGAGGTACACCTAGAAGATTACCTACGCGCCTCAGACTGTCCCTGACTAGACCCCCCTTGCTCTGGGCACACTTGCCACGGCTTTGCTGGACCGCTGGACACTGGACCAGTCGTATCCCACACGCTGGACACCAATCAATGTGACAAACCCAGACCTACTGGGATCTATCACACAGTTACTAAGCTGCCACCAACCATTCCCTATAATAAGTCACACAGACCAGGGATGGATTTTTAAACAACAAAAGAATAAGGTTTATTTTAAATACAAACAGGGTAAATAAAACAATCAGGTGAATAAAATAAAGTAACGTGGCTTATTCTCACACACACAAGCATACAGTTTGGTTCACCTAGAACCTTTAACTTAAAGCACAGACCCTGAACCCATCAGTTCTGGCTAACCCACAGACACCTGAACTTATCAGGTTGGTACTCTGACACACAGTAGTACCCTGTCAGACACCCAGACTCCCACAACAGCTTCTTCTTCCCCCAGCTGCTGCTTCGTCCCAACCCAGTGTCTCACAGTCTGTCTCAGCATCTCTCTTCACCACACAGGCATCACATATTTATACAGTACAGCCCCTCCTCCTGATGTCCCGCCTTCCACTCCCCATAGGATGGAACTTTCCCTCCAAACCCATGACAGACAGGTAACATCAGTGCTGTTATGTAACACATACACTCTAATACAGTACACATATTTTCTTTTAAAAAAGAGAGAGTAATGTAGCTCGTATTCATGTTCGTCTGTTTTGTAATAAAAGGACAAACAGAAATAATAATGTAGCACCTATAGAAGTAGCTGGTTTCTATTTTTTCAGAAGCTCTCATGTGTCCAAAAACAGTTCAGATGAATGACATGGTTGTGTCTCTGGGAGAAATATAAAACTGTTGGCAGTTTGAAACCCTTGGTAACCAAAAAGGTTTTCCTTACCCGCAGTTTAAAACTAGATCTTTAACAGAGAATAGGAAATGATTACAGTAATTCCACCACAATGCTGGTAATGTGTAAGTATGCGGGCAGAGCTGTCATTTGGGTGCCTCACAAGATTGGGTTTCAATGTCAGTGTCTCTGGTAACTCTATATTTTTACTGGTTCAAATTTTGTTTAGAATGGGTAACTGTCTGTTTGCCAGCAGGCGTTGCCCACCAAGGGCCAAATACGTTTTAAAAAAAAAAAAAATTGTATTAAAGTTTTATTTTGCTTTAACTGCTATTTGTGCTCTCTGCTTACTTTGCACCAGAGAAATGGCTCTCTGTCTCCTCTTTTCCTTCTAAGAAATATCGTGCCCTCCTCCGCGACAACCTTGTGGTTTTTTGGCCTTGCGTACAGAAATGAGACAAGTGGGGATTTATGTCTCTACAGACCTCTGGGGGCAAACATGTTCATGATTAGGAATCTCCTCCAGATATTAGGCCTCGTCTCTTTTGCTTCAGTGGTTTCAGCTGGGAACTGTTTGTCTTCATGCCTGAGAACAGCACAGGGTGAATACTTGCAAGTAAGTGCAGATTGGTAGCGCTGTTGGAAGAAAAAGTGAGCAAACTGGAGGAGCGAATGGCCAGGCTTAAGGGGAAGATGAAAATTACATGGACAAATCTCTTGAACTGTAACAGTGGTCAAGGGAGGCCCTGGAGGCAGGCGAACAGCAAGATAAAGCAGAGGAGGAGAATGCCCGGGAGAGAACAGACGCAAAAAGCAGCATAGGAAAGTGTCACAGGTAGGAGCAAAATAAGGTGAGGACAGCCCTCACCCAGTGGAACTGCAAAACCACTTTGAGATTCTTAAAGAGTCTAGCAAACAGAGGAGGATGTACAGGAGACCCCACAGGAGGGAATGAGAGAGGCTGAAGCACAGTCAAGCAGAGTTACTGAACCCACACCCTTATAAAAAGAGGAGAAGGGTAGATACAATAGGAGAGTGTGTGGGACTGAAACAGAAATATGCTGGGGAGATCCATGAACCCACCAGATATGCTGTCTTTCTTGTAGACAGACTTGACAGATGCATATCCCTTCTTCTCATGTATGTGGGAACAAGTGACACAGCCAAGAGGAACTACAGTACAAAGAAATCATGTCAGACTTTGAAGCGCTGGGAAGGAAACGCAAGGACTTTGAGGCCCAGATAGTCTTCTCATACGTCTTATTAGTACCCAGAAGATGAACCGAAAAGGGAAAGAAAAATACTTCGGGTGAATGCCTGGCTAAGAAGTTGGTGACGATGTGAGGGATTTGGATTTTGGGTCCATGGGCTAAACTTGATGGACTGCTGTCAAGTGATGACTTCATCTTCACAAGAACTGGGAAGAGTATGTTTGGGCATAGCATGAAAAACTTCATCGGGGGCTTTAAACTGAATTGGAAGGGAGAGGGATACACAAGCTCAGAGGTAAATACAGATGAAGGCTCATGCACAATGGGAGGAACAGTTCATGTAGAAATGCAATTGGTTACAGAATCGTATTCAGAGAATACTTATCAATGGCTCTTCCTCAAACTGGGAAGAAGTAACAAGTGGGGTGCCATAAAGCTCATCCCTGGCCCCAGTGCTCATCACCATTTTTTATTAATGGCTTGGACGAGGAGCTGCAGGGAATGTTCATCAGTTTTATGGATGCCACAAAATTGGGTAGATCTAATACCCTGGAAGACAGAAACTGAAATTTTAAAAAGCTTGATAGACTCAAGCACTGGGTTGAAAACAACAGAATGAAATTGATCATGGATACGTTCTATACCTTGGGGGGGGGGGACCAAATGCACAGTTTGAAGATGTGGAAGTACTTGGCTCAGTAATGCTACAAGCAAGAAGGATCTTCGTGTTATGGATCACAAACTGAATACCCGCCAAAAGTGTGATACGGCTGGAAAAAAAGGCAAATGCTGTTTTTAGGCTTCATTAACAGAAGTATAGTCTCCTAGCCCCATTAAGTACTATTTCCCTTCTCTTCAGCACTGGTTAGGACTCATCTTGAATACTGTGTCCAGTTCTGGGCCCATCACTTTTAAGGAGGATGCCAAGAAACTGAAACAAGTTCAGAGGATGGGGACCAAGGAAGATCAGGGGGCTGGATACCAAGCCCTATGAAAGGACTGGGCATGTTTAGCCTTGAGAAATGAAAACTGAGATGAGATATAATAGCGTTTTCCATATATCTGGAAGATTATCATGCATAGATCTGTTCTCTTTCAGCCCTGAGTGCAAGACACCTAATCATGATCTCAGGTTACAAGAACCCAGAATTAAGCAGAATATCAGGGAAACTTCCTAACAGTTAGAGCAGTACAACAATAGAACCGATGGCCTTGGGAAGTAGCGAGCTCCAACGCTGGAGGCATTGAAGAGAAAACAAGGCAGCCATTTGTCAGCTATACTTTGATTTGGATTCCTGCCTTGAGCCGGGGCGTTGGACTCGATGGCCCTTATAGGCTCTTTCAAACTCTTTTGTTCTGTGATCCTAAAAGGTACCTCCTCTGGAGGCAGGGTAGATGTGGTACTTTCACAAGGCAGTGAGTTCCACCAGGGAACAAGTCTTATACTCAGCAGGTTTCTCCTCTCATTTAGGCCAAATCAGCTTCCTTGCAGTTCTAACCTCTTCTAATCCTGATTTCTGGAAACATACAAAGCAAGCCTGTTCCATATTCTCTATGGTAGGTCTTCATATACTTGAAGAGTGGTGTTGTATCATCCCTTCATCTATTCTTCTCTAAGCTAACAATGCTCAGTGCTTTCAACCACTTCTTATAAGACTTGGTGGACTATTCAATCACCATCTTCAGCACTGTTTTCTCCGTGAGGTCTGGTTTCTCAGCTTCTTTCCTCACTGGGCCCCTACTTGTTGGAAGAGTGCACACATTGAGGAGTACTGGTGCTAAGATCATTTTTGTTTGACCTTTGTGGTCAAACATTTGGGGGTGAACAGATCATGTCACTGTCACAACAGCTTTACTTTTACCGGGAGAGGGAGACGTTGGTTGCTCCTACCAAACGTGTCTGAAAGATTCTCCTGATGCTGATTTCTCAGTGGGCTATGGAGTTCCAGATTCCCTGGACTTAGTTTTTCAAAGCGGAATTGATGTATTGGGAATTTTGCACTCATATGCTTAGTCACTAAATCTTGCATATGTAATAGGCTACCAGAGCTTCTAGTTCCTTCAGCATCTTTATTTGTTTTATTTATTTTTAATGTCTTCTTTTAGACATATTATTTTTGTGTACTTGTACAGTGATAAAGCTGTCCCATCCTGTGTCTCTCTCACATAACGTTGATGCCTTAGACCAGTGGTCCCCAACCTTGGGCTTCCAGATGTTCTTGGACTTCAGCTCCCAGAAATCCTGGCCAGCAGAGGTGGTGGTGAAGGCTTCTGGGAGTTGTAGTCCAAGAACATCTGGAGGCCCAAGGTTGGGGACCACTGCCTTAGACTATATAGCAATTGCATTAAAATCCTTTTTGTAGGGTGCCTTGTCTGGAATGAAGAAACGAGGCATGTACTGTATGTTGGAGTGCATCTTTATTAACATTTCACAGGGATGGCGCCATCCTTCTGGCCTGCGTAGATCAAAATTTGCTGGTCTCTGCTCTGAGCAGAAAGCTCTTTACAGTTTAGTATCTGGTCAGGGCTTGATATGCAACAAGAGCTTTGGGCCTGATACCTACTATGGGAGTAGGGGACCCAACCCTGTGTCCTTCACAAGCAGGCAAAGACCTTTCTTTTCTGGCAAGCTTTCCCTCAGTGACTGGCTGCCTGAGTGGGTTTGTTAAACAGATTCTTGGTTTGGGTGCCATTTTTGTTTACTGGGTTCTAGTGTGATGTTTGACACTCTCTAGTATTTGTGTACTTACTGTTCTTAGTTTTGTCCTTTAGAGATGGGCACGAACCTTGGTTCGGAGGTTCGTGCCACTTCGTATACACGGCACCACGGGTGCCATGTGTTCCCTCTAAACAGAGGGTTGTGGCCATCCCTATTGTCCTGTAATGATGTAAGCTGCCTTGGGTCTTTTTTTAAGGAGAAAGGCAGGGTAAAATTATTTTAAATAAAAATAAATAATAAAGTAATGCAGCCAGATGAAGTACCCTACAAAATCTGTGTAGCCCAGATGGCAGAGAAGGAACGAATAGGAAGAGGTGTTGGCAAGCACAAAGGCAGCTTGGCCAACGTTCGTCGACAGTCAGGCAAATTATACTAAGACATACAAATCTGTGGTAGAAATTCATGCATATGGAAGTTTGCATGACAAAAACACTATATCAGGGGATTGGGTAAACCCTGCCTAAGAAAGATATGTAGTTGAGTATTTGAGAGTATGTGAACATGTTCTACTATGGATTGTGGCAGTTTTAAATCTTCATTACGTCCAACTTTGTTCTCGTCCTGTTGCGCAAGATGGTTTGGACTCTAAAGCCTTCATTCAAAGTTGTTTCTGTATCCTTTATATTTCCTTTATGGCATGCATCTCTATGTACGTATTTCTTAAAAGTTTAATAACCTGAAAATATGTACATCTAAAATATCACCTCCCTGGTGCATTTTTGCCCAGTTTAATATCTCTCTCAGTACCGATAAAGCTATTTGCCTTGCATTATTATCAAGGATTTTTATTACCTGCCAACGTCTTACTTTCACGGTAAACTGCATTAGCTGGGTAAGATTCATTATGAGTAGAACTGAGCTGCACTTGTTACAGAACCTCCTGACTGGGGGGGGGGTCATCGGTGAGTGGAAAATGGCAGGAAACTGATATCAGAAAGCATAAGATGGCTTCTTAAAATATTGTTTTAATGTCGGTTTATGAGCTAGTGGGTTTATTTTTTAATGAAGTATGCAGACTAAGGCAGAGATTGGTGCAAAAGAGAGTTACAAATGAACCCAGTAGAGAATAGTACATACTGGAAATATATGCTTTTGTTTGGGGAGAACCCACATGAAAAGTAGACAGATCAAAATGCAGTCACGTGTAAGTCTGTTTGGTGTAAACACATCATGGTGTCTGCTTATGGATATTAGCTGATGCAATGGCCATACAGCAGTAAGAAGGCGGGGGGGGGGGGAAGGCTCCAGATATGTGTATATCTGACAAAGATCCAATGCAAAAAGGTTACAAATACGTCTCTTTTTTAAATTCAGGAAATTAGGCTAGTGGTTTGAAATACTGTATCAGCAAGAAAAGCCACTGTGGTAATGGAGTGTGGAGAAGCCATGTTGAGAACAATGTTGAGTATTTCATATTTGTGGAGGGGAGAGAGAGAAAGGAAGAAAAACATGATGGTGTCTGATTCATTTATATAGTGTGCGACTACACAGCAGGGAAACTGCTTAGATCCTCTCTAATCTGCACTTTTTCGAAGCAGAGTTCCCAGTGACTTCCTTGAATGAAATCATTGTCGTTGTCCAACTACAAGGTTCACTCAGAAGGCAGGTTTCTTTCTACTCTGGTTATGAACTAACCAGTCGCATCTTTGTTCTGACAAGGTGCTAATTGGCAATTTCCACATGCACCCCAAAGCAGCTTAACAATTGTCATTTCATTGCTGACTTTGGGAAAGCTTTTTTAAAAAACTTTTTGGAAACAACAGAGGCTCGACTGAGGGCAAGTGACATCCCTTCAAGTGCCCCTTTGTATCAGATCAAACAATCACAGGGGCAGAAAGAGGAGCAAAATTAAACCACTTTGTGACCTCTGAACTGAAAAAAAAGGTAACTTTAAAACGTCTCTTCAGTTCCATTGTTGTGTGATTTGTCTCACTAGTTTTAACCTTATTGTGTGCCGTGTTTTAAATGCATCTGTTTATCAAAAACAGCTATGAGAATGCTCCCACAAAATGCAAAGAAGCCATATGTACACACACACACACCATTGGAGTTAAACACTTTGGAGTGAAAACCAGCCCATCTATCAGAGTAGTAGCGGGTTCATTTGTTTATTCTCCTCTGGCAGTTTCTAAACAAGTGGATGGATAGTCTGATTTGACAAGGTCAGAGCACCCTGGATTTGTGACAATTGACTTCTCCGAGGCATTGACTGGTGAGATCAGAAGAGCAGGAATACTCGCGTTGTGCAGCCCAAAGAGAGGCTGCTTTCTGTTCTTTGCTCAAAAGAAGAAATCTCTTTTATTCATTTGTTTTTACATTAGCCCTATTCAGGTGCTCCGAAACCATTAATTGGAAAGTATGAGCAGAATGAGAGAGAGAGAGAGTGTGTGTGTTGGCCCTCCCTTTTGTTGACTCCAGGTAAAGGAGAGTCAAAGACAGTCTCTCACACACTGGCTCTCTCCGAGCAGTCAAGGACGCAGTTATTTAGTTTGCCAAGTTGCAGTGAGAGAGTCCACAGGTATCGGGAGCTTTCCCTCCCCCCCCCCCAGACATTTACTCTTTCCCATGAAGAGGTGCTTCTCTCATTGTTCATTATTTTCAAATTAACCCTCTGAAATGCCTGAATAGGGCATTCCTTAAATTCCCTACACTGGCTTCCCATATTCTAGGGCCCCCTTATGTTATTGAGTCACAACCCACATCCTTCCTAATCCTTAATGGTGCCATCTGGGGATTATGGGAATGATAGTCCAACAGGAGCGTGGAAAACAGAAGATGATAGGTGATCTGATAGCCTCCAGCATGTATCTGAAGGCCTGTCACAAGGAAGATGGGAGCAAACATATATCCTCTTGTTCCAGAGGACAGGATCTGAACTAAGGGGGACAAGTTACAAGAAAGGAGAGTCTGACTAAACCTTGTGGGATGGGCTGTAGACTGGAAAAGCTGTCCTATGCAAGACCAAACTCTATTGCATTTTGCAATTCAACTTAGAATAAAGGTTGCGAATTTAATTATCAACATCATCACCACCACCACTACCACCACCATCAAGAAAAACAGTTTTTATATTGGACCAATATCAAGATTTTTCTGGTGAGCTAACAGTGCAATGATGTTTGTAGTTCTCCCTATAATTTCTCCATTGTGCTAAATTAGATTGAAATTAACATTAATCTTTTAAGACCCTCCTATTATGCATTTATTAAAGCTCTGTCTGTACTTTTAGACATGTAGCAAACAGGAGAAATTTCCTTGTGCACATTCTAAGTGTATGTACAGAATTTTCGTAATTGCAACATCCACAGCCAGTTGGATTTATTCAGTCTGCCCAAACATCATTTTTGATGAATTTGAAACTGTTGAGATCAAGAGGAAAAAAATTTGCTCACTCCCCGGGGGAAAACATGAGGGGGGGAGATATTTCCTTGTTGTCATGCACACACAAAAAAGACACACAAGAATTTACATTTCAAGTCTTCAGTAAGGGTACTCATGCTAGGAGTCCAAGAGCCATTTTGTTGCAGAACCTGCCACAAATCACGCCGGCCACGAAAAGTAAAACCAAGAGCAGACAGATAGCCACTTATTATTTTCTCCTCTTTTCCAACAAAACAAGCAGGGATTTGCCTTGTCCAGACTTTCAGATATGATTCCAGCAATGCTGTTGCACTGAGGCTTGTTCCTAAGTAAGCATGTGTGGAATTGATCCATGGTTCTGCTTGTAATCAGTTGCCCCACTTCAGAAGTCAGAATATGTCCTGTGTACCGAAAAAAGTCTTTTCATCCAAGATGCAATTGTCCCTTAAGACTATTTCACAGTTTCCTCTATGGTATGCACTTTCCCCTAATGTATGCACTTGTTAACCCATTTTTTTTCTTAAGGGACCCATTTTTGTATGCACTTTCCCCATTGATTCAATCATGTTTGTATATATATTTAAAATATACACATTTTGAGTTACCTATGTGTGTTTATCTGTGTGTAATTTGGAAATGAAGCAAGAAAGAAGAGCGGTGCTAGTCATGGTTCCTTCTCTGTAATGGGGAAATGAAAGATAAGTGCACACTTTTTGGAAATAGCTTTAAAGACCACAATTCGAATGCTTAAAAGGGTTATTACAATTCTCTTTTTCATCCATACCATGAGAAAAGGAGAGATTGGGAAAACTTCCTGAGAAACCATTGCAAGGAGAAGACATGGTTTCACAATAAGAACATAGGATTTGAAAAAGTCCATGACTTTCCCATCCCTACAGAAAATTAAGTACCCAGAGGGAGTTTAGCTCAACGAAGAGAAGACTGAGAGGAGGCATGATGGCCATCTTCCAAGATCTGAAGGGGTGCCACAGGGAAGAGGGCATCGATTGAGTCTCCATGGCGCCCGAGGGTAGGACAAGAACCAATGGGTGCAAACTCGTCAGAGGGAGACCCAACCTGGAAATAAGGAGGAATTTCCTGATGCTGAGAACCATTAAGCAGTGGAACAGCTGGCCTCCCAATGTTGTGGGCGCCCCATCACTGAAGGTTTTCAAGAAAAGATTGGACAGCCATCTGTCCGGGATGGTATGAGGTCTCCTGCCTTGGGCAGGGGGTTGGACTAGAAGACCTCCAAGGTCTCTTCCAACCCTATGATGACTCTATGAAAGAGTTACTGTGTTCTCTTTGAGCTTCGTATGCTCCAGGCTAAACCCAATAACTCTAACCTATTAGAGGTTAGCTTACGTCTAAAAGAGGCAAATGGAATTCATTAGTGCACTGTTTCCTTGCAGTGTCTCTTGAGGTGGCTATCGCTGTGCACAAACAAAGCACCTACACTGCACGCAGAAGGCCCCCAGATCCATAGACCAAAATTTAGTATATACCTCAGTATCTGATATCCCACTGCAACCAGCCAGATCATCTCTGGGTAACCTACATGGAAAGCACGAAGCCAAGTGCTTTTATCCTTTTGCTGCTCCACAGCAGTTGCTATTTAGTCTTCTTTAAAATCTATCCATACTTTTTACTCATATTTTTATGGCAAGAACTGTGACCTATGACATGGCTTCCTCTTCTTTTCAAGCTGATGCTTTGTCATCAGGGTAAGTCTGTGGGTGCCCTTGTGTCTCAAGAGTTTTGTGGGGATGGTGTATTGTTATTAACTTATGAGGATCTCAAACCCATGGGAGAGAAGTTAATTGGTACCAAATGTAACTGGGAAAACCTTGTAATGCACACTGAGAGAACCCTGCCAGTAACAATCGCAGCAGCCTAGTCTCTGACAAATGATAGCAAGTAATTCAAATGGAAATATGTAGAACCAGAAAGCTGCTTGGAATGTAGAAAACAACTTCTACAGTTCACGAGCGCTCCGATCCATATTAACAAAGAGTTGGAGTGGAATGAAAAAAGACCGACACACAACCTCTGGAAGAAACAAGAGCCAATCATACAAAGTGTGGACATATTTGATATTTTTTTCCAGGGAGAGAAAGATGTACTGGGATGACATTGTGGGCTGCTATTCTACATGGGCCATTTGGTATTTCCAAGTTGATCTGTTTTTCTCTATTGCCAGTAGTTTGTCATTGTTGTTTTCCTACAAGAAAGAATGAACTTATGCTGTTCAAGAAGACATGTCTCTCATTTCTGAGCCCCTTAGACATTGTCTGGATTCCTGTGATCAGTAATGGCTAATGTGTACTGGGTGTGGTGGGACAGAGGGTGGATCCCCGGTGTGGTGGGACAGAGGGTGGATCCCCAGAGGTAGATCCAATTATATCTAGTCTGCATCCCAATTTCCTTTTTTAAACTTTCCCCTGAGAGGCAGCTTGAGGGCTGGTGAGGCTTGCCACTCCACCTGAAAAACTGGGCAACCTCAGATTGTGATGTTGCAGTCCAAGAGTAGATTGATTAGATCTACTAATCTTAGATTCCAGAGATGAAGTCTGTTTTTTTAACCACCACCCCCAACAACCTTTAAAGCTCCCCTTAGATCAAAATCTGGATTGATATGCATTTCTCTCAGTGGCTCTTTAACATCCCAACTTCACAATAATGAATCCATCCAACATACTCCTGTAACTGGGCACAAATCCCTCTCCTTGTCTCTCTCTCCTCTGATGCTCTGGCACACTGATTAACAATGCACCAGGCAGTGAATCCAGAGAACCACAGGGGATGTGTTCTTCCAGAGGGATTTGTGAAGAATGACATCTCCATGGCCCAATGGGCTCTGTGGCTCAACAGCTGTTAAATCAAGACAGTGGAGCATTAGAAAACGGAGAGCAAGGATAAAAGGGAAAGGAAAAATTCTGCCTTATCTCCACTGTGACCTCCATCTTATTTAACAATGGACTGATGAGCATGGATTTATGAGAGGTTATTTCTCCCTTCCAAGTCCACCAGATATGCTGGAGAAAATGATCTGCTATTCCTCAAGGCAGGAGTGGAGTGATCAAACAAGTCAGTTTACCATGCTAGGACTGATGTGCACATGTGTGTTGAAGCACACACACACAGAGAGAGAGAGATAGGATGATTTTTTTTGTAGGTTTTTAGGGCTGTTTGGCAATGTTCTTAAGGTTTTTCTTCCTAACATTTCGCCAGCCTCTGTGGCCAGCATCTTCAGAGGACAGGAGTTAGAACTCTGTCTGTGCTCTGGCACAGACAGAACACGGCCAAACAGCCTGAGAAACCTACAACAACCATCAGATCCCGGCTGTGAAAGCCTTCGAGAATACGCACAGAGAGAGAACTTTGAAGTTATTGTTACATCTGGTTGGATCAAGATTCTTATTGGGTGAGATTAGCAACGCTGGGCAAGAAACAAACGTTATGTGGTCAAACCCATTATCTCATCACCATGGTTATTTTGAGAGTGTCTTATCGTATCATACATATGAATCAGAAGTGCAGCAAGGGGGGGGAGCGTACGGGTGGAGTAGAAGAGCTAAAAACTATGGTTATCTGCATATACTTTCAAATTTATATTAGACGTTCAACAAGAGAAGGGAATCTGTTGAGGCGAGGCATTATGAGTTGCGCCATAAGGCTGGACCAAAGGACAAACAAGACAGAGTTGAGGCTCAAGTCTGCAGTCAGGCAGTAGAGGCTACTGGGAGCAACTGGGACAGGATCTAAGAACAAGCAGGAAACAGGAGCATATGGAGGTGACTGATCTGCTGAGACAACACCCAGTTAGAAAAGAAACGTGCCCTCTGTGCCTTCCTGCTCAGCAGGATCTCAGCGTGTGGGTAAAAGCAGTCTGAGATGAGGATGTCGATCTTCACTTTTTTCAGTTAAGAATGAAAAATTTGATGTTTTCTCCCTACTGGGTGACTTTAAGAGACTTTTTCAGCACTTTCCCATAAAAATTAAAGGGCCTGTTTTGCATACATACATTCATTTCATTTACTTAAATCTCACCTTTCTCCCTTGCTGATTCCAACATAGGCTTTAAAAAAACCCAGTATAAATAAAAACACAATTGATTACAGTATCAAAATACTGTGAAATATATTAAAAGACTAAAGCAAATGGACAGTTAAAATTCGGAAACATTTACACCTGTTTTAAACCACTTAAAAACAACACAATAAGAGCAAAACAACCAACCAAGGCCTGTTTCAATGAAAATGTCTTCTCCTGCCAGCAGAAGGACAGTAAGGAGACAGCCAGCTTTGCTTCCATGGTCTGGAAGCCCCTTCTCTCTTGTCCTCATCACATGTGCCTGTAAGAGTGAAAGAATAGAGAGGAAGTCCTCACCTTTGGATTTTAGGACCCAGGTAGGCTTACTTAGGTCTAGACCCAAGATATATAGGATTTTGTAAGTCATCACTAGTGCTTTGAAGGGTGCCCAGAATTGGACCAGTCCCCAGTGAAGCAAGTGCTGTAGACATTTTGTATTCTTTTTATAAGATGCTTTTTGGACCTGCTGAAGAGCCCAGGAGGGAACCCACAGAGAGCTCATAACAGTGATCCAAAAAGGATATAATTAAGGCCTTTCTTAATTGTGAGCCTGCCACATTTCTCCAGGAATGGGAATAGCTGGTGTAGTACTTTAAACCACGCATTTGCACCCATAACCAATGCCAAGACCCAGACATACAGCTGAAGTCTGAATCCATGAGTACATCCAAGCAGTGATCCCGAGTTTTCAGGGCCATGTAACCTCATCTAGTACCGGTTGAATCTTTTCCTGTGATCTCCTCTTTGAGTGCCCAAGAGAACCGTTGTCTTCTCTTGATTCAGCCTCAGTTTGTTCTTTCTCACTCCGTTGGGAATTGAGGGCAATTTTGCCAATCTGGATGGAAAGGAGAAACTGAGTGAGGTGTGCAGGAGGCCTCAAGCTTTTGTAACCTCCAGCAACCCCTCCCAACAGTTTTGTGTATATTTTAAATAGTATGTGAGACAGAAATGAATCCTGGGGGGATCTCCACCGACAATTGACCAATGGGGATCCCCCATCACCCCTTCAGAGCTGGGCCCTCCAGAAAGGAACAGGGCCACTTTAAATGCTAGGAATTATTATTACAATGATGATGATGCATGAAAAACATACCCTTTGTGCAAAATACAAGTTTTTTTTTAAATACACACACACAAAACAAGTACTGTTACAACAACATTTTTGTTGGAGCAAAAATCTCAGTGGTTGACCATTTCATTCTGTCACAATGCATCAAGACAACTTTTCTTTGTTGAACGTAAAATATTTGCACATCTTAAAGAACATTCTTAGTCTGAGGCATGAAAGAGGCAACTGCAGGGGGACCTACTGAGTCGCACACACATCTGGCATCTCTTAGTGGAGAGACGGCTTTCAGCCTCGGTAGGGAACCAGTGGAACAGAAAACATCTCTTCGTGTGGGTGTTTGGTAGATGTAGAGACAATGCTAAATAAAATTGGAGGGGGGGGTATTTTTTCATTCTGGGGTGATTGTCCTGACTGTTGTGTCCCTAAAGACCCCACGAACATTGTCACATTTCTCTTTTCTATGCCCAACTATCTAGCTCTGTGTAGCAGATGTTGCAGTCCAGGTAAGTTATATAATCATCTTAGGCCACACCAACATGCCTCCATATTTAGCTCATTTTAATGATCTTCCCCTATTTACTTGGGTGTTTATTATTTCATATGATTTTCTTCCTCTCTTCCATCCCTCAGAGAGTATTATTAAATATAATGAATTCACTTAGTTATGGGCACCATGTCCAGGCTTAGCCTTAAAAGCTGCTGCTTGCTTTGATCTACAACATACCCAAATGTGTGATTATGCTATAAAAAGATAATAGTGGGAACATCAAAGGAACATCAGGGAGGGGGCAGAAACCCCCGTCAGATTGGCTTAGTATCTGTTGAACAGCTTAAGAATAGTGACAGAACATGAAGACAACCTGCGCTGAGCCTTTAATGCATTTTAATAGGCACTCTTCAAAAATCGGTAACAGTGATATCCATGAAATATAAGATGTTCCAACTCTCCTTGAAAATCTTGTTTCAAATGCCGGGTGTGTCTGGAAGTCGTGTATAACCGCCTTAGTGCACCAGGTGGAAGTAAGGACTTAAGAAGCATTTCTTCACTTCCCATGTGTAAAACACCTGCCATTCCGCACGCACACCCTGCCCAATTTTTGAAGAACATTTTTTTTAGCTCTCTCTTAAGAACAACAAAAATACGTTGGCCCAATAAAAGGATGGGTGTGTGTGTTCAATTTTATATAAGTAACCTGGAGCTAGATATCAAATGAAATTACATGCGCCTCTCCTTTATCCATGGAATCAGCTGGCTTCAGGAGATGGGGGGGGAGGTTGTTAGTGGAATTAATCATCCCCATGTTAAGAATCTGGCTTAACGTTTCCTTTGTTTGTTTAAATGAAGTTCCTTCCATCGTTTCCCCTTTGAAATAGGCACCCAAAGTGCAGCACTTAGAAACTAGTTCTTTTTTGGGAGGACCGCATTTATCTGCTTTAATTAAAGGATTGAAATACCGTGCTGCTTCATCTTCGGATTTTAATTGAAGGGTTAAGAAGATCTTTGCTTTGCTCATCTATGAAAAAAACATACAGATTATCATGTTAGTAATTATACAGGATTAGTTGTCCATTTTTAATATGGGACAAAACCAGTTTAGTTTTGACATTTTCTGTTTGAAATACAATCACTGCATAATCCACGAGGGGGGGGGGATGGCTGCAAAATACTGTATATATAAATATACTTCACCTCTTTGAAATGTTTCCCTCTCTCTCTCACTCTCTCTCTCTCTCTCTCTGTGTGTGTGTGTGTGTGTGTGTGTGTGTGTGTGAGTGAGTGAGTGAGAAAGAATGAGAGAGAGGGAGTGAAACATTCTTAATTTTACTGTCTACTTGGATGGACTGTCTATCGCTATTTTACTTGCGCTGATTCGTATGCCTTATATCAAAAGTAGGGGACTTATCACTATATGGCCAAATGTGAATTCCTAGGGTGTTCCATATGGCATTTCACCTTCCACATGAACCATTGTTTGATGGCTTCTCAGTTTTTCTAGAGTCACCAAAAGTCACCTGAATTGTATTGTCATCAGAAATGTCTTGCATTAATTTAAAGAAAATTTAAAGAAAAAAGGCAGGAGACTTAAAAATTTAAAAGAAGAAGAAAAATCTATGAAGCACAAGTGGAAGGAAATTTTAAAAGAGGAAACAGCTGAGCAAAGCAGTTAGTTTGTTAGAGATGGGGCGCAGACCAGAAAACCAGTGGTTTGTGATTTGTGGCTAACCACAAACCCCCCCAAAAAAGTCAGAGCCTGGACACGTGAAAAGTGCCCATCAATAGCAGTTGGTCTGTCTTTCAAATTCTTCCCCCTTTGTTGATAAGAAACCAGTGGGTGGAGAAAGGCAGAAGTAGAGCAACTCCCCCGATTTGTGTGACTTTGCCACATTCATAACACAGGCTGAGTGTTTATGTTAATTGTTAGTCCTGTGTGAATGACATTTCTTTTTTGTATCTGAAAAATGTCCCAATTAAAATGACTAAAAATGACCCCATTTCCACTTCAGGAACCAAGTCAATGGAAACACTGCTCCCTGCGCAAAATAATGACTTTTAAAATTGCGGTTAAAAATGAATCATGGGTGTCCAATTAACTTCTAACTTATTAATTCCAAAGTCTGATAAAAAGTGGCACAGGCTGGGGCCTTTCCAATCCGGCATTGTGTTCAGACAATGGCCAACCACTGCACTGCAGGAAGCGCAAAGACAGGATGTGAGTGCAAAACTCTGCACTCACGTGCAACTACCACGAACGGGGTTTGAGATACCACTGCGATATGAGAGGAGAGGCAATATATATGGCCACCGTTACCAGTAGCCATTGCTTAACTCATCCTCCACAAATCCCCCCTCCAAATCCCACTTTTAAGGTGTTCTAGTTTGTGTTTGAAATGGATCCCAGTGTTTAGCGATGAACTTTGCAAATAAGTTCCTCCTTTCTCCTCCTTCATGTCCTGTCACCTCCCATTCAGCTTCAACAGCCTATCCAGTATTACAGGAGGAAAAAAATTCCCCCTGTCCCATTTCCTCATATCGTGTATTATTTCTAGTGCCCCTGTTTATTAGTAAACATATATAAATTGTGCTGGATTGTTTTCATTGCCAGTTGCAAATGAAAAACACGTGTGTGTCACATGAAAAGACAACACATGCTTTGTTCAGTGTTAATCCTGCTTTCTCTCTCCGCCGCCCTTGACAACTTCTTTCTTAGATGACAGTACATTTCAAATTTATTTAATCATGAGTGGTGTCTTTTAACTCAAAACAAATTCACACACACAAGAGCAGGGGATGGAGAGGGAGATGCTAACGTTTGTTTTCCACAAAACATGAATCAAACGATGTTTACAAATCCACAGTGCTGGTTTCTTACAGACCAGCCTGTAGACATCCAGTAATTAGTGCATGCATTTCCTCATTAAAATATCATTAGTGAAGGCTTTGTTCTTTCAAGATGTTGCAAACAAGGGTTTATTGCATTGTGTTGATATCATTATATTTACCACTAGCCAGATGTTAGAGGAGTTTGATGATGGGGCAGAATCGTCTGTGTGGTTTCAATCTCCAGTGCTGCAAGAAGTGGATTGTAATAAAATTAGCTTGTTACAGTTAAAGGAGACTTTGAGGAGAAGGAGAAGAATAGTAATAAGTAGCACCTAAAGTTTTCTATGTTGATTTGCTGTCCTAGAAAATCAATCAAGTCAGACCATTACTCCATCTGGTTCAATAATGTCTACAACAGCCATGGGGAACTTACTTACTTACTTACTCAGTTACTCACTCACTTACTCACTTACTTACTGTTATTGCCCTGTGGGCAAATTCCCTTCCTTTTGACCTCCATACTGGGTCCAGGTGACTTTAGAATTAAGCCCTTCCCTCAAGCCCCACCCTCTGATATCAGGGGGATACTTGCCCCTCTTGCAGAGGGAGATAAGGAGTCAATCATCCATACAGTCCACACTGATTGGCTGTGGTTCTACCAGGTTTTTAGGAAGAGTTCATTTTTATCCTTACCTGAAGAGACCAAAGGGTCAAAGCTGCAACTGAGCAATGGTCCCTTCCTTGTTCCTATACACCCACATTGGATAACATATGTACACACTTTAACAGTCTCACATGTGTGTGTTATTTGCTTCCAACTTACAGCAACCTTGTGACAGGGTTTTGGAAGGTGTGTGAGAAGGTCAAGGAGCAGTTTACTATTGCCAATGCCAACCAACTAGAGATGGGCATGAACTGCCATCTCAGCAGTTCGCAGCAGTTCATTTACCAGCTAAACAGGGGTCTGGCACTTCAAAGCCCTGCCTTCTTCATCATCCACACACTCGGAGGCAGCGACCTGGCTTCCCTGCCCTGCCTCCTCCCGGCACTGCCTCTGAATGGGTGGCTGCCAGAGGAGGCAGGGCATCGAAGTGCCAAAAACCTGCTTGGCCGGGAAATGAACTAGCACGAACCACCAAAATGGCAATTTGTGCGCATCACTACACCCAACTTCATGAGTTTCCATGGCCAAGTAAGGATTTGAACCCAAATCAGCCCTGTTCTGAGCCTCTCTACATGACACCACATGTAGAATCTTATAACGTATGTGAAAATTGATAATATACATATTCTCTTTCTTTATCCCCCTCTCCCTCTCCACCTGTCTCTCTTTCTCTCTCTGTCTGTCTCTCTCTGTCTGTCTGTCTCTCTGTGTCTGTCTGTCTGTCTCTCTCTCACACACACACACACAAACACACACACACACACACACACACAGACACACACACACACAGAGAGAGAGACACACACACGGAGATAAAATATCTCTTCCTTGTTGAAAATCCAGACTCCAAACAAGCCTCCAATTGGAATCAAAGCGGGGCCACTTTAAAAAAGCCTGATTGCATCTCAGCAGGGACTTGAGCAGGGAGACACATTGCAGAATTTAGGACTGGCTTTTCACCATAAAAGGTCTTGATTAAAACAATGGGTGCAAAACAGGAAGAAAAGATCATGAATCAAAATAATGTTGGGTCTGTGTGCGCGTGTAACAGAAACACAGACACACACATTGTAGTCTTCATTTCAGAATAGTGGATATTTTCTCATTCAGTCTTGTACTGTAATTCTAAAATGGCGCATATATGCCCAGGAGTAAATCAATTCACTGCTCTGTCCTGCCATCTTACATGAAGCACAGACTGTAAAATAGACACAAAAGATATATGATACCCTCGAAGGCCCCCAGCAGCTATAATACCCATCTTTGGCAGTTCACTTGACATTTACTCGCCCTACTTCCCAGTCCTTTCCCTTCCTTTCCTCCGTCTTTGTCTCTCTCTAACAGCTCGGCCTTGACTCTCTGGGGCTCACCGACCAGGCGAGCAGATAACAAACCTGTCAAGAAGGGTTTAGCTGGGGAATAAATTCTGAATTCACCAGGAAATGATGTGTACAATGGGAAAATTCAGGGTATGACAAGCGCTTCCCCCTGTGGACACAGCGGCTAGGAGATGCTTAAAATGTTACAGCCCATGTTAAATGTACTCCGGGACAGTCGCTCAGATGGTATCTCGGAGGGTTCAAGGGGGTCCTTTCCTCCTCTCTTTTTTGCCACTGCTCTTGGGAAGAAAGGCAGAGAGAGAAAGGGGAAGCACTGACCTCTAAGTAGAAATGGTATTCTTCAGAGGATCCAGAGAATACTTTAATTTAAATGGCTTCTTACTACCCATTGTGAAAAACAGTGGCCAGAGTCATTTTGACCATGGATGCTGCACACAGAGTTGTCCTTTTTCCTGCAGCTTGGGTGGGAGGGTATCCACTTCCTGCAGGCAGAAGCCCTGTTGCTTTCCACGGGGTGAGCTCTGGCTTATGTACCTGCAGGTCCGAGATCTACACCTATGGAGGTCCCCACTCTGCATTTCCTAACCAGGATGTTGACAGGGGACAGTTTCCCTTGTTCACACATCCCATGCACAACCCACAGGCCAAGATACTGGGTGCACGTCAGTAGCTGACTGGATAGCCCTGAGAGGTGGGCACCTGGCTGAGGAGCCAGAGGCTGAGAATTTTATTCCACACTGTGTGTCATGGGAGAAGGGCCAGCTTGTGTAGTTGCGGGCAAGGGGCACAGCCCCTGGGGGCCTCCAGAAGAAGGGAATGGCAAACCACTGCAAAGTCGTTTATACCTAGAAAACCCTGGAAAGCGTCGCAATAAGGTGGAATGGACACATAATTATGATTTATTCTTCTTCTTGTTGATGCTGCTGCTGTTAGTGTTTGTTATTTCCTTCTGTAAAGGAAATGACCTTATGTTTTTAAACCATTGGTCTTCCCTCTACAACTTAGACTTTTGGTTCTTAATACATTTGCATCTCACTCTTCTGTCAGTGTAGCCCAGTTTTTGTTGTTGTTGTTGTTGTTGTTGTTGTTGTTTAGTTATTAAGTCGTGTCCGGCCCTTTATGACCCCATGGACCCGAGCACACCAGGCCCTCCTGTCTTCCACTGCCTCCCGGAGTTGGGTCAAATGGCCCAGGTAGATTACAGTTTATAATTGCAGATTAATACTTAAAATACATATTCACAGTTTAATGGGGGGGAAACCCTACAAAAAACCTTTTGTGTCGTAAGTAAAAAATACAGGGAAGAAAATACAGGTATTAGTTCTTAGGATCTTCTTGGGATCATGTGGTATATAGAACAGGTTTATAGAAATGTAAACCAGAGATAATTTTGGCTGTCCACATTTTTGTTCCTAGCAGTTGTTATGGGCTTCATCAACTCTGGAAATGGACACAATGGGTGGGGAAAAGGCAATTCCAGAAGTTCCCAGATGACCATTGTGACTTCTCTATAAGCCTTTTTGAAAGTGAAAAAAAAAAAAAACATTCCTGGAGGCTTCTGAGATTTTTTGTTTTTCCTTTTTGGCGATGGATGGATGGATGGATGGATGGATGGATGGATGGATGAATGGATGGATGGATGGATGGATGGATGGATGGATTGCATGGGGGCATTGTGGTGGTTGGGGCATACAGGACACACCTTGACCATGCCATTTGGCCCATTGATTTAGTAGCAGAAATAACCTCTCCAGTATCAGGTTCATTAGTCTTATTTAGTCATTAAAGAAGCTTCTGGTGTCTGCATCTGTTGAGAGAAGCATGTTAGCTGTCCCCGTCCCATCAAGTTCAACATGGAAATACGAGAGGCTGAAGATGGGAAGCTTCTCTCTCTGGGTAGCTTCTCCCCATTGGTCAGAACCCACATGAATTGAGGGGTGGCTCATGTGGGCATCTTTCTGCAGCCTCTTCCTCTTCAGACAGGCATGTTTCCATGTTCAGTCCAATGGAACAGCCTCCATGCATGTCGGTTCCACGTGCTTCCTTCACAACTGAATAAGTCTTAGATGACTTCAATGCATTCCTTCCCTCTTCTGACGTCAGCTGCCAGCATGATCTTGGACTTTTGGACTTCTGGAGCCTAATTTTGAGCATGAAAGCTCACAACCCCAAACTGAACAGGCAGCCCTCCGGGTCTACGGGATTGCTAGTTTCATTTGTTCAGAAAAGGATTTGGGGTGAGTGGTAAGGAAATAAGAGAATCTGCACTTGCGTTAATGATGAAACTATGATGACTGACTTCGCCCATTGACCTTCAGGTTACTTTTCACTGCTACTGCTAGGAGAGTCCAGTTTTGCTCCATAAATACTCAAAGATAGCCACTTCATTTTATATTTAGTAAGTACTGTAGTTTAGCACCATGGATATGGGGGGGGGGGAATCTTGGCACAAGTCTTTTGTTGCACAGTTTTGTATTGATTGATTTTGATTCATGAGCGTTCTTGTTGATAAGCTCCAGAAGAACCTGGAGAAATAGCTCCCTATAGGCGGGAGGGGAGCCTTATTTTATTTATTTATTTATTTATTCATTTATTTATTTATTAGATTTCTATCCCGCCCGCCCCCCTAGACAAAGTCTACTCAGGGCGGGTTCCATTAAACATTATAAACTAAAATACTTAAAACAATTCAAAACAATAATGTTAGTGATGCTCAAGATGGGAAAACAGAAAATTATAATAAGAATAAAGTCAGGTATTGACAGGAGGGAAGGCCTGCCTGAAGAGCCAAGTTTTTAATTGGCTCTTAAAAACACACACACACAAAAATCTTCCACAAATCCCAGAGCCAAGGTAGTAATGGTAGAGATTTCATTTAAAAGATCTCATGGAAAAATTTTCCATGTGCCTTTGGTGCAGGCTCGGGGGAACATGAGCTCGAGTAGGGTTGGCGCTGATGGCTGCAGATGCCCGGATGTAGTTTGCTAGTTTTTTCCCAGGTACCACAGAATAAACTTGGCTCGGTGCTAACCGTAGGACTTGCTCAGCCAGGTTCTGCCCAGATTCTAGGCCATAAATTATTCTCATAATAATATTTATCCTCTTGCTTCTTCCAAACGGCACACTTCACATGACTAAATCTAAGCCTTCGGCGAGTCCTTTCCCACCTCCTTGGCAACCACTTACGAACCTGTTATCAGCCCATTCCAGGAGGTAGCACTGAGCATATATCTGGGGAGGCCTTCTGAGATCTTGTAACTAAAATCCCCACCACCATAAAAATACTCAGAGAAGAAGCTAAAAAGACTATGTCTTGCACAAGACCGCTGTTACCTTAGCCTAGGACGGCAAACCCTTTCCTCAAATATGCTACACAAATGGAAAGTTAACCAGTAACATGTGACGGAGAAAAAAAGGCTATTGGGGAGGATGGCAAAACCCAACAATACCTGCCCCGCTGTCAGAGGTCACTTGAGTAACTTCAAATTTTCATTAAAAGTGTTAGCCGTTCTATCTCCAGATTGGCCAGTCTCCCCTCCTCCACCTGCTTCCAACCTCCGAATTGGCGTGAACCACCCTCCCCTCCAAACCATTTCTCCCACACTGGCAAGTTTCTTATCTATCTCTTGAGCTATTTTCTGTCTGTCTGTGGAACCTGTTCTCTTGATTTCCAAATCTAAGTGTGGAAAGTGTTTAATTTGACATAAACCCAAAGAAAAGTCATCATCTATGGCCTTCTTATAATAGATGTGTGTTTGTGTGTGAACATGTATGAATATGTTTTTCTTGTTATTTCCATGTCTGCTGTTTACCACAGTTCCTGTTCACTGTGTGTTGTCTAGAACACACAAATGAAAAAATGCTCATCTCACTTCTTCAATGGACTGGAACAAATATTATGAGAAAGATGATGTTCTTTCCTGTTGTCAGTTTTCTCGCTTCCTTTTTTGTTCCTGGGACTAAAGTTCAATTCCTGCATTACAAGGCAGAATAACTAACCTGTACTCGTTTACATGAGTTCAGGCTATAAGTTTTGCACTACCGCCACTAAAATACTGGCCATGGTTGATGGCAAGAGATTGTGAGGGTTGTCACCTGAAACATCTGAAGGACACCAGACTGCCAATCTGGACACATCTCCAAAATGGTTGGTAAGGATGGGATTTTCTCATTTTGTGGATTTACATATCCCATAATTTGTCTTTCTAGGCACTCAGCCTGACTTACACAAACCTTGCAGACACCCACATGTGACTCACTTGGGAAAAGAAGACTTTGAGGCTTAGCTAGACCCAGTCCCTCTTAGCTTTCCTCTTCTTGTCCCAGTGCTTCTGGGTAACTAAGAGGTTCACTTTTTGTTTTAACTTTGTGGCATTAGCCAAGCCTGATCATTGGACTGTTTGTTATGCTCAGTGCAAAGAAATATTTCCTTTTATCGGTTGTGAACTTTCTTTTATCATTCCAAACTGGCTGTCTCATTAGGAATATAAAACACAACAATCAACAGTGGAAATCTACTTTGCAGCATACATTTAGATACAGTAATCACTTAATGTCTAGAATGCCGAATATACAGAGAAATCAAGTTTCATCCCCCCGCCCCCCTTGTGTTTGGCAGAGCTTCCCTTTCCATCCCAGTTGAAGCTGATGCTAATGTGTCTCACTTTTCATGCGCTAATTAAATCAATTCACCCTGTTTTCATATAATTTTACATTTAGCATTCATTTTCTGCTCGGCGTTTGGGTTCATTTGCTGATAATAAACAGCCAAGTACATAGCACATGCTCCTCCTGTTCACATGCATAGAGACATCGTTAATTTTATCAGTGCATTTTTCTTATATTTGAAAGAAAGAAAAATAGAAAAATACTTGCCAGTTCTCCCCTCCTTCATTAGTAGTTTGATATACAGTATATCAACGCTTCTGTTTCATTAGACACTGTATATGCCCGATTAATGCCAAACCCAAGATGCTACTAAGAAAGCTTAGCAAAGCATGGGGCTGCCAGGATGTTAGAAGGTTGTAGCTGGAGATGAGTGTGACAACCCCAGACCTACTGGGATATGCCACAGTTTCACTAAGCTGCCACCAACCATTCCCTATAAGAAGTCACACAGACCAGGGATGGATTTTTAACAAATAAAGGAATAAGGTTTATTTAAATAACACACAGGGAAAATAAACTGATCAAGTGAATAAGATACAATAACGTGGCTTAGTCTCAATCATACATACACCAGTCTGGTTCACACAGAACACCTTTAAATAAAGCACAGACCCTGAACCTATCAGTTCTGGCTACCCATACAGACACCTGAACCTATCAGGTTGGTACTGACTGACACACAGTAGTACCCTGTCTGACACACAGACTCCCACTCCAGCTTCTTCTCTTCAGCTTCTCCTTCAGCTCTCCCCACAGGATCCCCATATATATACAGTACAGCCCCTCCTCCTGATGTCCCGCCTTCCACTCCCCATAGGATGGAACTTTCCCTCCAACCCATGACAGACAGGTAACATCAGTGCTGTATGTAACACCTCCCCTCTTTATAAGTTGTTTTGTAGGGGGAAAGCTAAGGTGCTTTTCTCCAAAAAACAACCTGGATCCAAAACATACAAAAACAGTTATACATTAACATACCATACCATACTTACTTATACTTACACTAGGATAAACATATCAATTAGGCATTTAAACATTTACCATTTACAATACATCAATTTACCTTTATTCATACAAACCAGGCATGTTTAATAAACAAGTACATTTAACCTTTGGTCACCAAAATATATACATAGTCCATGTTTCTTTCGCCATCTTCATTCTTCAGGTCTTCTTGACAAGGCGTCAGCAACACAGTTCACTGACCCTCTGACCACCTTCACTTCAAAGTCATAGTCTTGCAGGTTTAAAGCCCACCTCATAAGTTTACTATTGTGGGTTTTCATTGTCTTTAACCACTGCAGTGGTGAGTGGTCAGTGCACAGAACAAAATGTCTTCCCCAGATGTAAGGCTTGGCCTTCTGGATCGCGTAGACTATGGCCAAACACTCCTTTTCCATGGTTGCCAAATGTCTCTCACCTTTCTGGAGTTTCCTACTCAGGTAGGACACTGGATGCTGGTCACCATTCTCATCCTCCTGGCAAAGAACTGCTCCTACCCCGCTGTTAGACGCATCGGTGTAGATGATGAACTCCCGGCCGAAGTCTGGAGCACGCAGCACTGGATAATTGATGAGCGCCTCCTTCAACCTCCGGAACGCCTCCTCACAGTCGCTGGTCCACGGGATGCGGTCATCAGTCTTCTTCCGCGTCAGATCGGTCAGCGGAGTCGCTATCTCGCTAAACCTCGGGATGAACTTTCTGTAGTAGCCCACCAACCCAAGAAATGATTTGACTTTTTTCTTGGTGTTGGGTCTAGGCCAATCACGAACTGCTTCTATCTTGGCCTCTAGGGGTTTGATCACTCCTCCCCCTACTATGTGACCCAAATATTTTATTTCTGGGCTACCCAGCTGACACTTGCTCGCCTTTACTGTTAGCCCTGCTGCACTTAACCTCTGCAGCACTAACTCCAGGTGTTTCAGGTGATCTTCCCAGGTATTGCTGAAGATCCCTATGTTGTCAATGTAGGCCACAGTAAAGTCACTGAGCCCTGCTAAGGTCTGGTCCATCAGCCTTTGGAATGTGGCTGGTGCATTTCTGAGACCAAAACTCAGGACTCTAAACTCATAGAGACCAAAAGGGCTGCAAAAGGCGGTCTTTTCTTGATCCCTGGGATCAATTCTTAATTGCCAATATCCCTTTACTAGGTCCAATGATGAAATGAACCGACAACCCCCTATGGTTTCAATCAGGTTGTCTAGCCTGGGCATTGGGTAGGCATCAGGAGTGGTTACGCGGTTTAATTTCCTGTAATCTACACAAAACCTAATGCTCCCATCAGGCTTGTCCACTAGGACTATCGGAGAGGACCAAGGACTAGAAGAGGGGACGATTATATTCTCCCTAAGCATCTCGTCCAGCTCCTTCCGCACCTTGTCCCTATAGGGTCCCGTCACTCGGTATGGGGATACTGCTTGCGGGGGTGCATCCCCTGTGTGGATCCGATGCATCACTCCCTTCACTATCCCCGGCTTATTGGAAAGCACCTTTTGATATTTGATGAGCAGCATTTTTAGTTCTTGCTGCTGGTCTTGGGTGAGTGCAGGACTGATCTTTACCTCCTCTGGGTTGTATTTTACTTCCCCTCTACCCTCCCAGAAGGGTAATTCAGCTTCCTCACTCTCAGCTGCTTTTATTGCAAATAACACCATCTGTTCCCCTCTGTAGTAGGGTTTTAGGGCATTCACATGTACCACCCTCCTTGCTTGGTTCTCCTCCTGCTCTATAAGGTAGTTCAGATCTGACATCTTGGAAATGACCCTATATGGTCCTGCCCATTTGAGCTGCAGTTTGTTCTCTCTGCAGGGCCTAAGCCAAAGCACTTCCTCCCCTGGGTCAAAGTGCCTCTCCCTGGCTTTGTGGTCATACCATGTTTTCTGTCTGACCTTCTGAGCTTGCAGGTTCTCTGCTGCTAGCTCTAGGTTTCTCTTTAGGTCATTCATCAAGGTGTCTATATATGTCACAACATCTTGTGGGTCATCCTGGGTGATCTGCTCCCAATTTTGTTTGATCAAATCAAGGGGCCCTTTCACCCTTCTCCCAAACAAGAGTTCAAACGGACTGAACCCGGTACTGGCTTGTGGCACTGATCGATAAGCAAACAAAAGGGATTGCAGCTTCTGGTCCCAATTGTTTGGATTCTCTGCCAAGTAAGCCCTAATCATGTGCATTAGAGTCCCATTGAACTTCTCCGTTAACCCATTACTTTCAGGGTGATAGGCAGTGGTTTCCTTGTGTTTAATTCCACAGATTTGCCATAACCGTTTCATGAGCTTCGATGTAAACGATGCGCCCAAATCTGTGATTATTTCTGAGGCAAATCCCATCCTGGACATATACCCCACCAAGGCATCTGCTACTGTGTTAGTTTCAATGTTAGTCAAGGGAATGGCTTCGGGGTACCTCGTGGCATGGTCCACAATGGTGAGAATGAACCGGTTCCCCCTCTTTGTGGCCTTGGGCAAAGGTCCCACAATATCCACTCCTATACATTTGAACGGGGTGTCAATCACAGGCAAAGGGCACAACTTCGCTTTGGTCCTGTCACGGTTATTCCCCTGCCTCTGACACACATCACATTGTTTACAGAACTCCTTGATCTGCTTCCCTATTTCAGGCCAGTAAAAATTCTATGTGATTCTCTGCTGTGTTTTGTTCACCCCTAAGTGTGCAGCAAACATGTCAGAGTGCTCCCTTTGTAAGATCATGGGGCGATACTTTTCAGGTACCACTAGCTGACTTCTGATCCCATCTCCCCCTTTTGAGATATTCATCAGGGTCTCTCTATATAAAATTCCCTTTTTCTCACGAAATCTCGCTGGGGTTTCAGGTGTTAGCGGGGTGTCTGTCACCTGTTCAAAACACTTTCGGAGAGTGGCGTCTGCCTTTTGCTCTTGGCCAAATTTGCTGTCCGTGGCTAAGGTTTCCACCACAGCTTCGGAACTACCCTCATCTGCTTCCGTCTCGGGCTCTTCAGTACCCCCCTGAACTGTCCCCGTGGTGGCTTGTGAGCGTGTAATCACTAGCACCCATTTCACATGTTCAGCCAGGTCATTTCCCACGAGCACGGCTGCTGGCAGAGTCGATGAAATCGCTAGCCGCCAAACTCCCCTCCAGCCTTGAAAGCTCACAGGTACCTCAGCTACTGGCAGTGAGATCACCTGTCCCTCAATCCCTGCCACCTTTATGCTCTCATTTGGGATTATATACTCCCTAGGAATAATATCTGGATGGCACAGGGTCACCTGGGAACAAGTATCCCTTAGCCCCCTATACTGATGGTCAAGTATTCCTATGTCCACCCCTGCGGTTTCAAACAACTGCGAATCTGTTCTCACTAGTAAGCAGCGCTTGACCTCCACAAGAGGACCATTTTCCCCAGCCTGATCAGCAGATGTATCTGTTCCAGATTGAGTAGCCATGGCAACAGGCTCCCTCAGTGGCAAGGAGCTTTGCTCTTTCTGGACACAGAACACAGCTTTTGGCTTGGTTCCACTCAAATCATGAGGCACATTTCCTTTTAGCTGCTTTAATTTCTCACACTCTGAGATTAGATGGCCCTTTCCTTGACAGAAATAACATTTTCTGCTGTATTTTGAGTCTTTCTCATCTTGTTTTGGTTTTCCCTCCAAAATCTGAGGTCTTTGTTTCGTGTCTGAGGGCTTCCCTTCACCATGGGCCCCTCCCACTTGCTGGTTTTTCCCTGGTCCCTGAGAGTACTTGCTGTAGGTTTCTTTAGGTTTACCTATAGATTTCCCCTCACCTAAGGGCTTTCTTATTTGGGAAATAAAATCTGCGATTTCGGCCGCCTCTGCCACAGATTTCGGTTTCCTTTCCCTCACCTGGAACTTCAGTTCCCCATGCAGGACTGAATAAAACTGTTCCAGCACTATCAGGTCTTTGAGCTGCTGGAAGGTCTCTGTCCCCTCCTGAGATAGCCATTTCTCTAGCAGCCTCACCAGTTGGGCCCCCACTTGGGTAAAAGTCTGCTCTGGTTTCTTGGTGAGTGACCTGAATCTCTGCCTCAGCTGTTCCGCATTTATCCCATGTCTGGCAAACACCAGCTTTTTAAACTCTGCGAAATCTCTCAGCAATTCCTCTGGCATCTCTGCATATACTTCTGCCAGGCTGCCACTGATTAAAGATCGCATGATGGTCATCTTCTCAGTTTCCCTTACTGAGAAGTCCACAAACGCTCTTTCCACGAGGGAAAAGAACACCTCAGGGCAATCTCCCTTGTGGTATACAGGGAATTTCTTCAGGTCAGTTTTAGACAATTGGCCCCCCTCAGAATCCCTATTGTTATTATTGTTCTGATTCATCAGTTCCAATTTTCTTAACTCAAACGCCATTTTCTCTCTCTGCAATTCCAATTCAAATTGTCTTTGTTTCTCTCTTTCCCTTTCCTGTTTCTCTTCCTTTTCTATTTCCCTCATCCTCAGTTCATGCTGTTGGGCTAGGACCATTTTTCTGAGTTCTGGGTTCTGTTCTCCCGTGCTCTCATCCTGCACTGAGCCAAATTCCTCCTCAGAACCTTGGTCTACCTGTGGGTCTCTTACTTCCCCCATTTCTGCCATTTGGCTTCGAGTCAAGGGCATAATCCCCCCAGAACAGGCTGCCTTCAAAAGTCAAGCCTCAAAATAAAATGACGACTTTTTTTCTTTTGCCTCAGAAACAGCCTTCTATAGATTGCTGCTGTTCCTTCAGCACTAACTTGCAACTGTTGCCAGGCAGAATCCACCCCCTCTGCTAGGCCTCTCAGCAGACAGGCGAGATCACTGTTACTTCACACAGCTTTGCCTCAGCCCTTTCCCGCCAAAACGGGTTGCCTCAGAGCTCCCTAATCTAGTCCCCAATCTGAGTTGGCACGTTCTTCCACTAGCGTACCTCCCCGTGAGGTAAGCCTAGAAGATTACCTACGCGCTCTCAGATTGTCCCTGACTAGACCCCCCTTGCTCTGGGCACACTTGCCAAGGCTTTGCTGGACCACTGGACAACTGGACCAGTCGTATCCCACACGCTGGACACCAATCAATGTGACAACCCCAGACCTACTGGGATATGCCACAGTTTCACTAAGCTGCCACCAACCATTCCCTATAAGAAGTCACACAGACCAGGGATGGATTTTTAACAAATAAAGGAATAAGGTTTATTTAAATAACACACAGGGAAAATAAACTGATCAAGTGAATAAGATACAGTAACGTGGCTTAGTCTCAATCATACATACACCAGTCTGGTTCACACAGAACACCTTTAAATAAAGCACAGACCCTGAACCTATCAGTTCTGGCTACCCATACAGACACCTGAACCTATCAGGTTGGTACTGACTGACACACAGTAGTACCCTGTCTGACACACAGACTCCCACTCCAGCTTCTTCTCTTCAGCTTCTCCTTCAGCTCTCCCCACAGGATCCCCATATATATACAGTACAGCCCCTCCTCCTGATGTCCCGCCTTCCACTCCCCATAGGATGGAACTTTCCCTCCAACCCATGACAGACAGGTAACATCAGTGCTGTATGTAACAATGAGATGTCCCATTTGCAGGAGGATAACAGGGTGGAGGGAAAGTAACTTTTTTGCAATTGTTACAAAAACCTGAGACTTCTTCTGTATCCCACCAAGAGTTTTCCCATTGAAAACTGTTGCTCTAACCTCTTACCCGCTGTATGTCCAATTTAAAAATTATTGTTTCTTCTTATTGTCGCTTTGGAATACTGTTGTCTTTTTTTTTAGTGGCTTTAATTCTCGGAGTAGTCCTTAAGCAGCGAAGCACCAGGAGTAACTTTTTTCTATAAAGAGAAGTTGCACATCTCATCCTATCCAAGAAAATTTCACTGACATTTTCCTCTCCTTTTTGACATGTGTGTGTTTTTTAAAAAAGCAATTTGCTTTCTCTCAAATGGAATGGGAACAGTCAGAAAATAAAATGCAGAGAAATGTTTGATGCAGTGCTAAGGTTGGCATTTAATTGACAGCAGAAAGTCTAACTTTCCTTGTCAGTTGAAATTACATGCCGAGCACCTGGCTTTGAGCTGCCATTGACTGCAGAGCACAGAGGCATCTTTATGCTAAATCTGTATTGACGTGGACTGCCACCCACCAGGTTGACCTACCGATTCCCTTGCTGTGCTTTGAAAATAATACAGATGTTATCTTAGAAGGCACCACCACAAAGAGTACTGTGTGTCATGGCAAAATGCAACTCTGTCATCACCATTGATGTGAACATGACATCCACTTAAGAGATTTCTTTCAAGAATAGTTACGGAGTTTAGAAGGAGGGGGAAACCACTGAGGGTTAGTGGCCTGTTTGTACACAATTTTCCTGTCATTTTCCTTCATCACGTTATCGTTTAACTGAGCATGGGAGCATCTCTCTTTCTCTGTCCACGGTTTCTCACTCAGACTTAACGATCACAAGAATTTCCTTAAGAAATCTTGTTTCTTTTGGGAGAAAGAATTGTTTGCTTTTGGCACCATCAGGGAAGCAAAAGAAAGATTCACCCAGCTGAATGTGCCTGAGAAAGTCCAACAAAAATATATCCATTATGGAAACCCCTTTTTTTAAAATTAAGAGTTTTACAGATTGTGTACACAGGATGTATTTGGTGATGCATAATGTGCAGGTGGACTTTTGACACTTCTAAAATAAGCTTGATAAGGCATTAATCAACATCTATGTGGAATCCCTGTTCACATTTTGGGGGGTGCTATTAAATCTGGATGCTATTAAATTTTACTATATACACTAATAAGTAGCATTTTTGGCTGGAGGTGCCATTTACTGGTTGAGAGTGAAACTATGGTTTTGCCCTAGAGAAATATAAATTGGGTGAGACTATCTGTTCTCATTTAGATTATTGCCATCTATTATACAATCTTGAAGAGGGTTCAGGAATTTCAGCTCATCCACAACATGGACGCCCAGTTGTTTGTTGCTGTATGGCAGCTGCGAGTGATAAAAGATCAAAAATACTCATGCAGAGTTACACTGAGTCTACCATCCTATTCTTTACAGTGGCTTCTGGGAATCCCTTAAGCAGGAGAGGAAGGCAATAATCCTTACCCACTGTTGTTTCCCATAAGGAAGTAAATGCCTGTTTTTCTTTTTCACAAATAAAGGAAAATACACATTTTCACAGTGAGGCATTCTCTCTTGGCCACCATTAGGGTTTTCATATTTGCAAAGATCATTTTTAGGGGCATTGGTTATTCCTCAAATTCTATAGCTGAATAAAAAAAAGGTTTCCTTGTTGCATACACTTTAGAAGAAGTGGATTGCTTGTTTATATCTTTGCTATGCTTCGTAAAAGGAAAAGACGCAAGGGTTGTGCGGACATCCAGTGCTTCTATGTTTAAAGCGTATGCTTTATGACCCACACAAATATGAAAACCCATTTTATGCCAAATGGGGAAAACTCCAGTAAAAAAACACTACTCATATAATTTCCCCAGTGTCGATTTCCTAATCTCTTGTTTAAGCTGTGTTAGTGGTTCTTACCACCTCTTGTGGTACTAAAATACATACCCTAGCTAGCTACTTTGCATAGTACCTTAAGTCTGTTTCAGCAAACGCAACAACCATTCTCATGACACCTTAAACCATGATTAACTGTATTAGGATAAACTTTAGTGGATTGCAGTCCACTTTGTAAGGTGCAAGGACTGGTGGACAGTATGTAGGGGAGGGATATGGTATATAATAGAAATAAAATAGAAAGCAGTGTCTGGATAATCATTTAACAGGCACACACAGATTTTTAATGGACTCTTTCTGAGGTCACTGATAGTTATTGCACAACTGGATCCATAATTCAGTTATTGCACGGCTAGATGCATAAATGATTGAATAGGCGAAAGTACTGTATGTCAAGGCATAAATGAGAAGATTCAAACATGTGTGGTGGGGAAATGTCTCGCCTGAACTAAAACTATTGTTGCTTTTGTTAACAGGTGAATATTGTCTTGTGTAGTTACGCTGGCATAACGTCTAACAGATAACGTCTGCTGTGATTTCCTCACTTGCAGCAAATCACCCCCAAAAGGGACACCCTTACTGTTATGCTGATGCAACTCTACAAGAAGATTTTGGTCATAGTACAGAGTAGGAGAGCTTACTAAGCAGCTCCCGGGGTGATTTCCTGGTGGAAAACAAGGTGTTGACTTTCTGCTTTGAAACCAGATATGAAACTCGCCCTACTTACATGTCTGGATAAATAGTCCAGGGACTTAGGTTGGAATGAGACGAGAATCTTAAAAGAGATGGAGGCTGAGGTCCTGTGTATAGACAGAAGGGCTGCCACACGGAGGATAAATCACACTAGCATTTAGTGGAATGTTGTTCATTTATGTCTATCTATGCTTGGATGTTCGACACTTCTCCTCCTCCGCCATTTTGTTTTTTGTGTACGTGATTAGCTGGGGCCATTCCTTTTATACGTCTGTTTTGTCCCATGTGAGTTGTGCTCTCAGTAGCTCAGTCACCAATTCCTTAACTCCCCAATAAATTACATCCTCTTCAGATACTCAGAAAAAACAGGTTAATTTGAAAGCATGAGCAGAGAGAGTGTTGTGGGATCAACCCCTGCCTATCACAGCCTGCATATGAAGAAGGGCATTCCCAAGAGGAAACAGCTACACATGGAGTCCCTTGATGTGATGAGCAATCCTGATTTTGGGAGGGATCCGACATAGGATGAAGTGACTCCATGCGTTACAGAAACTTTCCTCTTTAGACAGACTCTTTCTCCATAGAGAAAGTTGTAACTTGGGCCAAGAGCTATTTGCCATTCCTATGCACAGATTCAGAGGAAGCATTTCTGCAGTGGAGCTTTAGAGGCGACATCACATCAGATTATTTGTTGGGGAGCGGACTGTTCCCAAAACATGTAGCCTTATTCTTGAATTGGTTATCATGCACCTTGCTTCCACCACTAACAGAAGACCTTGAGCTTCTTACAGATGCTGTAGTCATTCTCCAAGTCCATGGCCAGATCCCCAAAATAGCACTCTTTTCCCTCTCCCAAAGGAAGAATATCTCATTTCCTCTGGAACTTGTAAGGTGCCTTACATGGGAAGCCTGATGCTCCCCAGGAGTAAAGGATGGCCTAGGTGAGTCACCGCTCCTCACTGGACATGAGGTTGCATGGCTCTAAGTCACGTGCAAAGTTCATTTCTTCCCCCCCCCCCAACCTTTCTCCATGACATCTTGGATGGCAGGTGTTCTGTGCTCCACTGGAGTGACCAAACTGAGAGTCATTGCAATTTATATTCTAAGCCTCTCTGAATGGATGACCACACTCAGAAAAGAGGACTCAGTCCATTACTGAGAGCACTGATCTGTTTCCTCTGTTGATTTAAAAAAACAAAAAAACAAAAAAAAAAACCGACCTGACCTCTCAACCTGTTTTTTCCTTATACACAAGGAAAAAAACACTGCATTTTTTCTCTCTCTTTGCCTTGTGAAATGTTTCTTTGGACTCTCAAGGCAAACCCTTTTCTCTGAAGGAGTGAGCTGAAGTCAACAAAATCTTGTGCCAACCCCCCGCCTTCTGCTAATCTTTAAGCTGCTACAAGATTTTTTTTCTTGGTATTGCTGGAAGAGCTAACCTTCTGGAAATTGCTTGCACATTGCAGTTTTTTTTTATATCCAGTTATTGTCTTACGCAATGGGTTATAACATTTCTTGCCCATTTTCTAAAGACCTTGGGTTCCATACAGACTCTATCTGCAATGCCTTCCAGTCTGAAAACCTCAGGAAGTTGTTATCCTAAACACTCCTTCTTAGAAAAGGCCTCTTGTCTTCCTTGGCCATATGATACGGTGAATGTGTCTAAAGTGTGATATTTAATTGCATTTTCTTAATCTTTACCACTGTATTCCTAAGCTTTCTAATGCCTTTAAAATACCGCATCTCGGGCTTATCCTAATTAAAGAATCTCAATTTAATCCATATTGCATGACAATTCAATTTGTTGATTGCTTTTTCTACCCAACGCCCCCCCCTTCCTGGCGTGCCCCCCTTTTGTGAAATTCCCGTCAAATGTATTAATTCAACATGATGAATCCTGTATTCAACCCACTGGAGTGAATAATTAAAATTAGCTGATAAAACTTTCAGCAGAATTACTTTATGAAATTGCTGAACAGATGTGTCATTTTAATGAAAATCCACAGACAAGCTCCTTCCCCCCCTCAGCAGGATAAAAATATTATCCCCATGGCACATACTTAATTTGGTGGTAAATACACTCCGAGCGATTGCTGGAAGGGAAGAAAAAGCAACTTGTCACACTTAGTAACTTGATTTTTCCCCAGCATGCCGTAACAGCTATCTACAGTAATTCATAGCGCTCCATTGTTGCTCCAAGTCCCAAAGAGAACTTATTAAAATGCAATAATCTCCTATTTAAACAGAAACAATAACCATTAAATTTCCTGTGGATCCAAAATTGAGCACAAGCCCCATCTGGTAAGAGTGATTAGAGGACTGATGAGGGAATTTAATTTGCAACATTCAAAGACTAAATCGGAGCAGATCGGGTCACCTGGGATGCAGAGAGCTGCTTGCTGTCGTCTTACAAAAATCTCGATCTAAACTGAAAAGAGGATGCGGAGGCAAAATTGTTACCCAGGGGCTGAGACTGACAGAACTGTATTTCATTATGTGCCTCCGACAGACTCAGTGAGCTGTGAGAAATTTGGGATGAGCTGCTTGGGGTTTTGATCTGTTCGCCTCCCCCCCCACCCCCCGCTTTTCAAGTCTTGCTCGCGCAGAGTAAGCTCCAGTGGTGTGGCTTCCTCTCCTACCCAACGCTGCGTATTTACTGCTGGCTCATCTTCAGAAATACCCCCAGCAATAATTTGATGTTAACGGGGTAAGTAAGAAGTCCAGCAGTGGGTCTCCAAACGTTCTGAAGGCAAAAGAAGTGTGTGACTATTGCTCAAGTTCAGCACTACTGGGTTATACCTTCTGGACACAACAGATCTAAGCAGACTGTTCTTTTTAAAAAAATGCATCTTCTTTGCCTGATTCCTTATTGCAAAGGAAGTTTTTTTCCCTCTCTATGCAAAATATGATTGCTCTCTGAGTAATAATAAAAGAGCAGAGTTGGAAAGGACCTTATGGATCACCAAGTCCAGACCCTGTCAAAGAATGGAACAACCTCTGGCTCCACAACCAGATACCCATAGCACTGAGCGATCCAGCATTTAAATGCAGAATGGGGAACCATTAGCACTCTGGATGTTGCTGGCTTCAGCTGTTATCCTCTGTGATGACTCTTGGCCATCCCGGACAAGGCTAGCGGGAACTGTAGTTCAGCAACTTCGAATTTCTCAGCCCTACTTTAAATGAATAAATTAAACCTTTCAAAGAATCATAGAATAAAGAAGTTGGAAGGGGCCTATAAGGCCATTGAGCCCAGCCCACTGCTCGATGCCGGAATCCAAAGGATATCTGCAGGTGGTTGTCTAAATTTCTCTTGAATGCCTCCATAGGCTATAATCCTGTGGCTTAGCATAGTAAATCACACTAGATCAAGCCCTTTGAATCCATTGGGATTTGGTGAGTCTGTAAGTCCCATTGTTTCAAGTGGGTCTACTCTAACTGTAACTTACTATGTTAAAGTAATTCACAGTTGGAATAGGCCCATTGGAATCAATGGAACTTGTGGAGGAGCTGACTCACCGTTGATTCAAAAGGCCTCCTGCCATTTGCTATGGAAAGCAACAGGATGGTGCCCATTGAGAAGATGGCCTATAGACGTATAGAAGGGGAGCAGTAATTGAAGTTGATCACAGCTGGAATGGAATGAGCAGATTGAGGAGCACTCTTCCTATGGTGCCTCTGGATCATTTTGCACCAGGACCTTGGGCTTTTGGGTTTTCTGTGATCGGGTATAGAGTTGTGCAGCTGAACTGGGAACAAGTGTGTATTGATATGTGAATTCCTTCCTCCGTTTCACAAAAAACAAAGCAGAAACGGCAATACCTTTAATGGCAAACTCAATATGGAAGTGTTTCACAGCAGATAAATAGTGCTTTTCCCTTCAAGTGTTGCAGATGTAAATGCTTGTGTGTCTCATCCTTACATGCCAGAACAAGACATCCTGGAATTTTTCTGCTCTCTCGCGAGATGACAATATTTCCTGTATTGGTCTTAATGAGAGTTTTCACCTTGGCAATAGCAAAAATGTTTGCAAATTGTAAGATTGCACATTGAGTATTTATTTACTTATTTAAAATATTTCTGCCCTGCCTTTCTCCCCAAAAGAGACCCAAAGTGGCTCCCATAATTAAAAAGACAATATTCAAAAGCTAAGAACAATAAATTTACAAAGATTAAAAAAGAATTAAACAAGTGATATATTAAAAGGTAAATTAAATCAATATTAAAACACATTTAAAACAACAGAGCACAACAATCCATTTAAAAAGCCCCACTCAGGCAGCCAGTCATTGAGGGAAAGCTTGCCTGAAGAGAAAGGTCTTTGCCTGCTTGTGGAAGGAGAGCAAAGAGGGGGCCAGCCTGGCCTTCAGTGAGAGTGATTTCTAGAGTCTGGGAGCAGCCACCAAGAAGGCCATCTCCTGAGTCTCTACCAAGCACAACTGTTGAGGGTGGTGGGACTAAGAGAAAGGCCTCCCTTCATGGTCTTAATGCCTGGGAAGGGTCATAGATGGAGATGCCATATTTTAGATAGCTTGGAACCAAGCCATTGCATGATGCTTTTTTTGCATAGAATTATAGAAAGTAGAAGCACAGGATGGGTTGTTTGTGCCCTTTTGATCCATCAGCCAGTCTTTCTGTGCTTCACAAATGGAGAAGACACTGGAGGTAAGAACTCATAGCGCTTCCCAGCCTATCTCAAAAGAGAATGAAACACTTAGTGCACATTATGCACACCATTTTTAATTATTACCAATTAGATGAAGACATGGTAAAGAAATGTTGTGCACTTTTGTTATATCTCTCCAGTGGAACTGATCTCCAGGAGTTGCTAAATTTTGTGTATGTGCATCAGCACTAGTGTGTGCATGACTTCCTCTCTTGTTAGCCACCTTGAAGTTCATTTGAAAAAAATTGTGGGGTTATAAAGCAGTGTTCCAATGGCTGTCCTCAAATACAATACACCCACTGAATCCATTGCTGAATGATAAGGCAACACTTAACTGTAAATCCCATTGATTTAATGGATCTAGTCAAAATGGGACGAGCGACTGGATTTAGGCTAAACTGTGTAAATGCAAAGCAGTAAGCTCCATCCCATATGACAGGATTTCTCTTAGTAATTTTGAATCCTATGGCTGTAGATTACAAACAGTTGGGGCATTTTTGTTTGTTTGTTTGTTTATCAGCATGGACTTTACATGTTCTGATTATATTTAATTGCCACCACCCCAATTTAGTTGGGTCTTTTAAAAAAAAATAAGATGCTCCTGGATAAAAGGGCTTGCTGCTTAATTTCAAAGTGTTCCCTTTAAATAAAACTCTTTTATCTTTGAACTTTAAATGCAGTTGCAGCACCAATTTGCATTTTTCAGTTCATCTACAAGCTGAGATGCACCTCCCAGAGAAAAAAGCAAATCAGAACAGCAACGTTGTGGTGCTCCTGGTGGGCGAGATGAATGTCTTAATAAATCCCCAAGGTAATCAAAAAGAAAGACAGCAAAACGAAACAACTCATAAAATATTCCACGGGGTCCTCAGAGAATACTTAATGTACACAAGGTCAGGCCTTTGTAATGTTAATTTAAGACATAGGAAACTATCCATCATTTTTAAAGAGCAAGGTTGCCATCCCTGATGACAAGTTTATGTTTTTAAAGCAACATTAGTCCCCCTGTGCCTCCAGAAAACAGAAACCAAGGGTTCCTACATTTCATGGTTACCGATTTCCTTAGACTGTAAAATTCTCCCAGATGTCTATGCAAAAGAAAGAAAGAAAGAAAAAAGTTACCTTTACACCGTCTGTGTTCAGATGCTGGTTAATTCATTCTGTATTCAGGCGCCACATTGATTCTGTGAAAGAACTGTGGCCCGGCCCTACCATCAGGCAAAGCCAAGTGGCCAGCTCAGGAAGCTGTTTAGGGTAACAGGAGTGAGCAACAAATAGTTAAATATTTGGTGCACCTCCCTAGGAGTATAAAAGATACAGTATGACAATAACAACCACAATCCTATTCTTTTTTGCATAATTTTTACTTAACTTGCTGTGGCTAATTGCTACTAATTGATAAGGTGCCATGGAGTGACTTAGTTACATGCCTGATCATGGACCTGACTGCATAGATAAGAAGCATCTCATCACCTTGTCAATTAGCCACTTTATGCAATCACCAATGGGATTTTGGCCTTATTTTGTGTGTGAGAGTTGATCTATCTACCTACCTACCTACCTGCCTGCCTGCCTGCCTGCCTGCCTGCCTGCCTGCCTACCTACCTACCTACCTACCTACCTACCTACCTACCTACCTACCTACCTACAGTGGCGCCTCACTTAGTGATGTTAATTTGTTCCGAAAAAATCGCTGCTAAGTGATTTCATCGCTAAGCGAAACACGGTTTCCCATTGAAATGCATTGAAAACTGGATAATCCGTTCCAATAGGAATGAATTGCTGTCCTTAAGTGAAAATTGCCATAGGAAACATCGCTAAGCGAAATGTGGTTCACCAATTGAAATGCATTGAAACCTATTCAATGCATCTCAGTGGGGGAAAAATACAACAACAAATTAAAAAAGGGTCAGAACAAAGTCAAATTTGGTTAACAAAGGGTTTATTAAGTGCACTTTATGAATTCAAACATTTTAAACAGTAAACTTTAACTTTATAAATAACAGAAAAACATTTAAAAAACAGCAAACATGAGGCTGTTTAAACCATCGTTAAGTGAAACAGGGGACCCCAAATTTAATCGCTATGCGAAGCATGGTCCCAACCATCGCTAAGTGAAAATCGCCCATAGGGACCATCGCTAAATGAAGCGCAAAAACTCTCCGAAAAAGTCATCGCTAAGCGATTTCGTCACTAAACGGCGTGCCCGTTAAGCAAGGCACCACTGTATCTATCTGTCTGTCTGTCTGTCTGTCTTTCTATTTTTCTATCTTTACTTCTAGGAAGATGTACTAAATTAAAATGACTTGATTAGCCTTAGAAACTGCACCTGGACTTGTGAGCTAAGGAGTATCCTTTCATTGCAGTACTTTGGGTAGACAAAGGTCTTCGGGAGAGAAAAGAGCCATCAAATGCCTGTGGATCAGGCAAAGACTCACATCATCCAAGGCCTTTAACTACAAGTTGTCAAACAAAAATATAATGGCAAAAATCCTCTTTATATACCCTTTGTGCAATGTTGCACTCATGACTCTCCTTTCCTAGCCTTTGTTCGAGGGTTTGTAGCACAGAATATTATTGGACATGCAAAAGCCGCTTTCAATATAACAACCTCTGGTTCACATAAGATCATCCAGAATGTGATGCCCGCAGGCATTATATTCTGCAGTTCTCTAACACAGTGGTCCCCAACCTTGGGCCTCCAGATGTTCTTGGACTTCAACTCCCAGAAATCCTGGCCAGCAGAAGTGGTGGTGAAGGCTTCTGGGAGTTGTACTCCAAGAACATCTGGAGGCCCAAGGTTGAGGACCACTGCTCTAACAGGACACTGACCATGGGTTTTACAAAATCAATTGGTTTTGTTGTTATGTGCTGTCAAGTTGTTTCCAGCTATGGCAACACTATGAATTAATGACCTCCAGAAGTTTGTGATTAACAGCCGTGCTCAGATTTTATAAGCCAAAGACTGTGGCTTCCTTTATTGAGTCAGTCCATTTTATGTTAATCTGTTCCGTTTTCCTAGTGCCTTCCACTGATCTAGCTTTATTGTCTTTTCAGGTGAATCTTGTCTTCTCAGTAGCCTCAATTTAGTCATTTTAATTCGTAGTGAAGGTTAAGCTTGATTTCATCCAGAAACTATTTGTGTGGTGGAGAGTATATGATTTCCATAAACCACTTATAAATGTTTTTTTCCTCCGTCACCTTCCTTCAGAGTCCATCTTTCTCATTGACACATAATAATTGGAATATATAGCACAGGTCATCTTGACCTTTGTCTCAAACAACAGATCTTTATGCATCTTTCCAAGAATATAACATTTGGATGATTTTAGCTTTAGTCCTGAGTAATACATTAGTTATGTGTCTTAAGGATCTTTCCAAGTTCTTTGTGGTCTTCTGCTGATTTCTTGATTGCAATCTATATTTGAGTTGATGATTGAACCAAGACATAGGCTATCTTCAACTATCTTCTGTGAGAGGGTGATAATTTTGACAAGAATCCTGTTGGTGTTTGTGTTTAAGTTTACATAATTTGCTGTGGCTAATTATAGCTAATTGATGATATACCAGGGCACATTTGGGTTGCACAATGGGGTGTGTGACCAGGCATTGAAAGGAGGTGAGCCTTGGTGTCTCATCAATCATCAGCAGCACATTATGCAAACCTTGTGTGGATTCTGGCCATGAAGGAAGATAATAAACCATTTGCCCCTTTCTTCTTTGATAAATGTTTTCTTTTGATTGCAAATAGAGGTTTCATGAGAACAGTTCTTGCACAAGTTACACAAAGTTGCTGAATGATTCCATGGCCATTCTTCCTTTTCCTTCCTTCTTTCCTTCCTTCCTTTTTGACCCATTAGCCATTCTCCTGTGATTTACAAATGAGAAGGACACTGGTTTTGTTCAAAGACATTCAACGCAAGGTACAGAAACCTCAGTGGAAGGAAGTGGTTTGTTTTGCTGTATTATTGGAGGCAAAAAAAATCTCACAGGAGTTTACAGATTTTCGACAATGTATCTCAATGCATCAAGATGACAAGAACAAGTAATTTAGTAAAATTGCTTTTACATCCTTAATGGTGTCTACAAGTACGTTGTTCTGCCTGTCCAGCATCTTCTGGCAGTCTTGTCTTCAGATATCCAGCATGACAGAGAAGGGAGGAATAAAAGAAGTATCTCTTTCCATACATAATTTTATAAGCCTGTAATTTTATATCCCATTTTGCTCAACTTTTCCCCCCACCCCTGAACTTCAGTTCATTGTTTCAGGCTATACCACATGGACCTGCCCGGAAGCTCATTTTTCTCATTCAGTTCCTGTAATGTAAAAAAGTTGACCTGAAACCTCGAAGAATCTGGATTCTAGTCAATGGAACGCAGATACTTAGCAATCCAAAAATTAGCACTTGATGCTCTTCTATACAGCTACAATTTAAAATACATCCCAATTGGCTTTACATTTAGAGAAACTCTTCCTGTATTCTTCTTTTTTCCTTTTTGAGGTGGGCAAGCTATGGAAAGCATTCCGTCTTCCATCCTGGCATTTAGAAGGTCACAGTGGTGAAGGCGAAGCCTTTGCAGACAATTCACCTTCCACGTATTCAAAATTACCATTCCTGCCAATGTTGCCCATAGGCATCTTAAACTCCTTTCACAGATGGTCTCACTCAGCCCTAACAAAATGTTTTAAGCCATTGCATAAATTAAAGTAAGAGGCCCCCAAAGTACACCCATATCAGCTGTTTGGTAACAAAACACAAAAATGTGTGCAGAGGGGCTGATCCCTTCTCTGTAGAAAGTTCTGGAGTCAAACGGTTGATATGGAGTGGTGGATTTAATTTAAACAGTATGTTTGTACTAAGGAATACGCTGGAATCCTTCTAAATTTCTTTTGATTATTACAGGGTCTCCAAATGCTGAATAAATTGGTTGTAGGGTATTGGGTAAAAGATGGAGGGTCGTCTCCAAAGGTTTTGTTCCTCCCACTTGCTTAACAACAACAACAACGATACGACTACTACTAATAAAACTCACCGTATCTTTAACTAGAGAAACCTGTAGAATGGACAGCAAGGAGTAAATTTTATTAATGCACAGGTGCTTTTAGTTCTGGCACTGAAAATACATTCTTTGTCTGATCCACTTGCCGAGAGACACGTGAGCCTTAATTGTGCTTCACCTGAGCCACGGACACACACCATTATCCATTTTGCAGACTTTGAAGTCCAAGTAGCAACCGCAGTAGATTGTAGCAGCCTCAGATCTGCCCAACTGAGGTGGCACCAGAAAAGGAAAGAAAGAAGTACAGTTCTGTCTCTTAATATTTATGTGATAAGTGATGCTTTGCACTCTAATGTACCTTCCAGCGCGTCACACCTCTTGGAAAAAAGGCACCTCGATTCTTATAACAGAGATTTTAGTCCCAATTCCTCTCTGCTCACAGTATTCTGCACTGCTCAGTCCTTCACCTTCACAGAGGTTTGTGCTAGACCTCATACTTTTCAATTCATGCACAGGCTTCAGGAAATGTATCGGGTGGTGAAATATCATCAGTGTGCCTATGATCTATATTGTTTTCTTAATGATCTGAGTCAGTTGATTCTGAGTCATGGCAGCTCCATTCAGTAGGTACAGAATACTCAGAAGTGATTAACTGTACCCATCTTCTGCAGATGCCCTGGGAGTGTGCAGCTTGCCCAAGGCTGTATAAGTTAAGCCTAGGTCAGCGTAAAAGCCAATAAACTGAAGCTCAGTTTCTATCAGAATATGGAAGTCCTGATGGACAGATGGTTTGTCTGTTCAGTGAGATGATATTCTTTCTCTTTTGAATAAGTTTATTTTTACTTAATTTTTCAATTTAAAATATTTTTGTAAGCTTTTCTCCTTAAAGAACGACCCAACGCAGCTTACCTCATTAAAAGGCAACATTGAAAGCAAAAACCAGTAAGCATGCACATACTAAAAAGGATCAAACAGCCACACTAAAAAAAAACAGTAAACAAAAGCAGCACCTAAAACGCATTCAAAGGATTAAGGAACAATCATCGTATTTAAAAACCCCACTTGGTCAGCCAGTCATGGAAGGAAATCCCGCCTGAAGAGAAAGGTCTTTGCCTGCTTGTGGAAGGACAGCAAAGATGGGGCCAGGCTGGCCTCCTGTGGTTGGGAGATCCAAAGTTATATTCGGAAGGACTAATTTTGTGGTTTTCAGGGGGAAATTCCTGGAGCTACTTTTCTCACTAAAGGCAACCTTTCTAATGTTGAGTGACTAAAGTAAAACCTAACCACATTGAAAACCTGCATTTTTGCAAGCCCAAACTTGAATGTTCCTCCTGCAACACCCATATTTAAACTGACAGATGCCTTTGTGCATTCCAGCTACAAAATACCTGTTCTGAAATATAGCAAGGATAAATTCAGCCTTTCTCTCTCTGCCTCCCTTTCTCTCTTCTCCTGCTTCTACACGCATGGTCTGGCTTCTTTGTTTCAGCATTTCCATTTTCTGTAATAATGGATGGTGTAGGGAGCTAATGATGCAGTCTCTAGGTGTGGCTTTGCTACACAGAGTAGTGATAATGAGCTGCGAGTAATAAGGTATGAGTCCCTGCAGATGAATTCTGATTACCTCCGAGGTATTGTCCCCCGTACGCTCCTTTCCTCCTTGATGTTTCTGTAAAGAACATTTGGATTTTGATGAGGGTTTTGTGTATTTGACTTTTAATTAGATTTGCAGTATGTTAGGTTAATAAAACACAGCCACACTGAATCGTATACAGCCAGAAATAGCAAAAGCCTTTCTTCCCCCACTTTTTCTAATTATAATGCCCCTCTTTCCCAGCGATGGCAGAGGGAAAGTTGGCCTTGCCCTCAGCTTAGCCAACAAACGAGACTTAAACCATACAAAAAATTAACCAAGTGGGGAGGGGTGGTCCTTACTCTGCAAACAGCTCCAGGGGACCTGTTCTGCCTGTCCCTAGATAATAAGACTGCTTAGACCAGTGTATGTTGTGAATTGGCCCCGTGTGCTGTTTTTCACAGCTGCATGCAATGGTATGGAAAGCTACTACTGTAGCAAACATGGTTACACAGACATACAGCTGTAACTCTCTTGGGAAAAACAGTTAGGGTATTTAGCTCTGTTTTGTTTGAGGGGGAAGAGGAAAAGGGGGACAATATGGTCGTAGATAAAACTATGCATGGTGGGGGATATGTAGACACCCTCCCTCCCTTCTTACTCTACTGCAACCTGGTGCCACCCAGTGGCTGAAATCCAGCAGTGTAACTTACACCACATAAGGCTGATGACATCATCCGCTGCTGCATTGCTTTTGGACACAAAACATTTCCAACTACCCCAGATCTTAGCATTCCCTAAGGGCTCATTTTTGTCATAGGGAACTGCAGGATAGGGGGGTGGCCTTTAAATTTTCTTTTAAAGTTTTTTTTAATGAGATGCAATATAAAAAAATACCATAAAATAGTTACAAACCATCAAACCGCACATAGTAAACCTATTGCACGGTGTCCCTAGTTAACATAATAGGTATTTCCATAAGTCAACAACTCTACTGCTCTACCCAGATGAATGGAACATGGGGCCGAGACTAGGGCAGACTTGAATGAACATTGAAAAGTGCTCTTGGGGTTGCCTCATAAATAAACATCATCTTATCTTCTGAAACAGGTAATAGTCAGAGGCTGGAAAACCTAGTTGGCAGTATGCCTGTTTGCCAGCCAGCCCATTGAATAAGGTAGAAAATGAGCCTGGGAACAATGAGATGCAGTGTTTTTATTTATTTTTTTGAATGCATTTTTTAAAAAATCTTGTCCTTTATCCAAATAAAGACTTCCAGATCATCTGACGAAGATCAGTAATAAGATCAGTCTTGTGATCAGGTTTGTAGTCAATAAGACCCAACACAAAAGAAATCCTCAGTGAGAGGGAAACAAACAAGCAAGCAAGCGCAGGGTCTCTTTCTTAGTTAAAAATAGCTTCTAACAAATGTGGGGGAAGAAGAAAATCATTGTTATCAAACTGCAGAGCTAGAAGAAACCCTTTAGATCATCAAGTCCAGTCCTTGTCACGGAGACCCAGCGGGGAATCGAACTCTCAACCTCTGGCTCCATATCCAGAGATCTAAAGCACTGAGCTTTCCAGCAGTTTCTCCCTTGCAGATTCTCCTTTTCCTGCCCCCAGCAAAGGGACAATCTGCTCCCACTTTTACTGTGATACTTCTCCTAGACTATAGGAGCCAACCTGTCTTAGGTTATGCTTCAATACTAAGTGCAGGGGACCCTTAATTTCAGTGGCTCACCTTACAACCCCCACTTCCATATTCATTTCAATATCTGATAATACCTCCTCCATATTGCCTCCTCCAAAAGTTCTTGATAGGCTTGAGCACTGGGCTGAAAACAACAGAATGCAATTTAACAGGGATGAGTTCTACACCTAGAGTGGGGGGGGGGAAGCACACAGTGACAAGATGGGGGATACTTGGCTCAGTAATAATATGAATGAGAAGGATCTTGGAGTTGTTGTAGATCGAAAGCTGAATATTAGCCAAAGAGTGTATCCAGAAAGCAAACTTAAGAGAGGAAGGAGGGTGGAGAAGAGAGGAGACAGTGGAGGATGGAGAAGGAGAATGCCCAGCAAGCTAGCTGGAGAGAGGAGGGGCAAGATCCGAAGTGAGCCCCGAGGTTTCATTCATAAGGCATTAAAATTCTGCAGGAAGCCACCCCCTATTTTAACATTGAGTCTAATGAGAAAACAGGGTTCAACTTACAACATATTTTACAACTGTAATTATAAAAGCTAGTTTATAAACGCAGAGCTCTGCTATCACCATTTTTTCCTGTGAATTTGCCAAGTTTTGCCAGAAAACCAAAGCAATGTGTTTAAAGCAAGCAATACGCTTCCACTGGGCTAAAGTGTCAGCCTTGGGCTACGGCGGCCTTTCCCAGAAGGGAATTCCAACCTCTGGCTCAAACCTCTGAGTCGTATCCAAGGGATACAGAAGGCTTAGAAAGAAAGTAAAGCTTTAGCATTGCATTGTAGGGACATGGTTTCCTCGAGAAACCTCTCTCCGTTTATTTCCCATGTTATTTAGCAAGCCGCTGTGGCAATTTAATCCATATGCTGTTACATACACTCCTATAATTTAGCTGCCATTTTTGCGGGGCGAGACAGTGATTGGTTATGGCAGGACAGTAATACGTTGTCAGCCCTGGTTACTCGGTGCTTGCTGATGGTTGGCCTAACATTGCCGGAGACACCGTGTCACGGCAAAATTGTCTGACAACGCAGGGGCACCGTGGCAAAGAGGGTAGAGGTTGTGGGAGGGCAGGACTCGAAGCTGCCTTTCTGACGAGGACAGAGAGGTGGAGGCAGGAAGGAAATTTGAGCAAGCTGTGGAAATTATTGAAAACACGGGCCTTGAGGTTTTTCCTCCTGAGATGGTTTGCATTGATCTCAGACTCTCAGGCCAATGAAAGCTGACCTGAAGATCGGTTTTATCAGGAAATATTGTAGCTTCCATTCAAACGTACCCTGTGTGATTGAGTGATGAAGGAGGACGCCAGGAAACAGGGGTTGAAATTCCTGCTCAGCTATACAATCTGCCCAGAGGGTGGGTCGGTGGGTAACACCCCTCATTCGACATCTTAGGTACCTTGAAAGCCCTATGAGTCTGCTCCAGTTTGGCAGCACATGATACACGCATCCCCACACTGGGGTGGTACCTATGAGTCCTTCCCAAACATCACCTCACCTGAAATTCTTTGCTCCGCATGTGTTTGTTCCATGCCGTCAAGTTGAAACTGATTTCTGGCAGCCCTAATAGGGCTTTTCAATGTAAGTGAGATTTATTTAAGGAGTGGTTGTAGTAGTTCTACACACACCCCAATCAGTTTCCATGATCAAGTAGGGATTTGAACCCTGTTCTGCAGAGACCTAGTTTATCACTGTTCACTACACCACACCAGCCTAGCTCAAATATACAATGCAATCCGAGAGCTTGCTTTTGGAGAAAATCTAAATTTGATGTCTGACATAGGGACCTCCTACTTTGCTCGCAATGTAACCTGTTTGATGAGGTGAGGTGAAAAAGAGGGGGGGAAGCGAGGTGCGGCGCATTTACCATTTTTATTTTTGCTTTTATTTTTGTTCAAAGAAAGACCCAGACAGATTTTCAAGCAGGCTGAGTTGCTTGCTGGGAAATCCCGTGTTGCTGGATATCTCAAGCTTCATAGCATGATGCAAAACGTCGTGCTTCTTCATATCACTGTCATTGTTTTCTGTGTTGCTTCAGCCGGGTTCTAAATAGCTGCCATCACATTTCAAGATACATTTGTTATCACTGAAGAATCAGGCAGGAGTAAATAAGCCCTTTATTTCACCAATACTTTCCACTCTTATCTTTCTGAACTCATCTTTTTCTATCCTCATATTGTTGTGCCTAGTCGCATTCTGATAACTTGTATCTGTGCAATAAGTTACTGTACTTTTCTTAGCTTCTCTCTGCTTCTATCTGACAAGAAATGTTTACCTACCTGGATCCATATACACTGTCCACAAGCAAATTAAATTGGTCTCAGAAATCTAATGCAGATATTGTGATATGTGTGCCGCCTGCTCTCGAAGCTGGCATCCACTCCTGCCTTCTGAACCAATGATTTTCTTTCAAGGCAGTCGGAAGTGGCAGGTATTCCCGTGATCTAATCTGTTAGATTTTAAAAATCCCACTTTTAATCTCTTTCTGTCAGTATTTAAAATTCTAAATCCAGGTCCATAGTTCAAAAAACTCTTACCTGCTCGAGGGGCGGCTCTTTCAGGAGGGCCCCTTGGCTAGATCTTAATTGACAGGTAGGTTCATATGGAAGGAGGCGGTCCTTCAGGTATGTTGGTTTCTAGTTATTACTCCATTGTTTTCAAGATGCTTGCAGGGTGAGTACTTTATAATCTGCTCCAGATGTTCTCTGGTTTGGATGTCAGGTTGACTGGTCGGTGGTTTCTTGGTTCCTCTCCCCCCCCCCTTTTTTTTGGAAACTGGGACAATGTTAGCTCTCTTCCAGTCATCTGGCACCACCCCTCCACCATGATTTCATTTATATGTATACATTTCTGCCCCATTGACCGAGACCTATACATGTGTCATTTTGAACGTCATTTTGCTACTACATGAATTCAAAAAGGTATACCCTGGGTGGTGTGAGTTGGATAAAACTTTATTTAAAAAAAGGGGGGGGTAAGTAAGAAAAACTTTTATTGCCTATCCTTAGTCCGTGGACAGCTCTCTTGCAGATGTAAAATGCCATTTGTTAATTTAAATGCAAAATGGCTTTAGCCTTCCTATATATATAAGAAGTTTCTCTCTCAGTCTCATATTTTATAATATGAGTGAGAGAGAAACTTGAAAAATATTAAACACAAAGTAATAAACTTTTTTTTAAAATGCTATTTAGGCCAGTAATGCTTTGCAGTTTTCATTTTCATTTTAAAGGAATGAATGTTTTATGGTTCATGGAGGGATAGCTACATGAATAATATCTGAGATTATAATGCATCAAGCAGGGCGGAGGGGAGAAGATTAAGTTTATGTAAACTATTTAATCATATGTGAAATTCTGTTGAGAAAATAAAATGCAGGAGAGGGAATGAACCCTCTGTGCCCTTATTTACTGTAAGTGTAAGAAAATACTGTATACCGGTATACGTCCATTATGATCACAGAAAGTCATCTTCTATGAGTCAGAGATTGGTTTTATTTTGCCCCAATTTTGCAGATCTCACGAGACAGCCCACGGAGAAACCACTGACTCCCATGAGATTTCCCACTGCAACAGGAGAATGAGAAAAGCTATACTCTTCCCTGCTTGTGTTTTGGCAACTTCTACAAATCTTTTTCGGCAAAACTGGTGTCTTTTCTCTGTGCAAAATGAAACAAAGTACACACAGAGGGGGGGGGGAAGCACAGAGGGCCAGTAGATCTGTCAAAAAGAAGCCTTTTAAAAAATGGCCTCTAAATGGTTCTTTCAAGTTTGAGAATTCTTGTTGCTACTGTTCAGAAGCATCTTATTGTTTTGTCTTTGGTGGTGAAAACAGCAGAAGCACCTGCATTTGTTTGATCAAAGCTCTGTGCAACACCGTGTGGACTTTTAGCAGTGGCCTACAACCTTGATTTTTGGGGTTACTTGTACCTCGTTTAGCAGCATCTGATTGTCCCTGTCTCCTTATTGCTCTTACCTGCTGGTTTGCTGATGTTGGATCTTTGATGTTCAAATACCCCAGCCGGAAGGGAGTGCTCCCCGGCAAGAACTTGGCTTGGGTTTTGCTGCTTCCACATGAGGGCCAGAAATGTTAAAAGGGTGAACAAGTAAAACGTGCTCAGTTTAAGCAAGAGGCATAAACACAATGTAGTCAATGGAGGAGATGTGTAACTGTGTGTATACATTAGGTAGGATGCATACATAATGATGCACATTATGAAAAATGTGCTTAAAAACAAGTGCAGAAATTTCAGTATAAGAAGCCAAACTAAATGTTCACAACCTGATACAGAGATTGTCACATTCCTGTTGTAACCTCATGCCAAATGTAAAGCAACAAGAAATCAGGGTATTAATGCAAGATTTTGCATGAGCCTTGGAAGACCTGAACCGAGCTTTCTCTGCAGAACATCGGAGAATGCCCCCCGCTCTACTCCTTCTCCTCCTCAGTTCCTAAATGCTCACAAACAAGGCACCCAAGAAAACATCTGCCACAGAGTGATTTGTACGAACCGTAACTCATTATTCTGACAAGCTGAGATGGGGTGAGGGGACCTGGCATGGAAGATGATGTAGCAAAGACTGGGTACCACAGACAATGGGAAATGGAAGTGAGCCTTGGTGTCAATGGAGCGCACATGGCTTCCTCTCAGTGGACTGGATGCAGTAATGAGTTACACAAGGATGCCAATAACCAGCTGTCAGTTCAATTGCCCGCCTTCACTATGATGAGTTCAGGGGGTGGAAGGAGCTCTGTGCGTATGTGTAAGAGAGTCCACAGCAACAATAGTTAAATGGAAAAGCAACAGAGACTGGAAATAACCACCTGAAGTCCTCTAGATGCTTAGAACTTTAACTCCCATCTGTCTCATACAGTTATGGACATTGCTCAGGAGTCACGCGAGTCCTAAGAATAGAAAGTGCTAAAATGGTTGCTCCTTTGGCATTTAACTACTTTGACTAGAATCCTATTAATTAGCATAGGATAGTGATTCTTAACTTTGGGTTGCTCAGGTGTTTTTGGACTGCAACTCCCAGGAACCTTCACCACCAGCCGTGCTGGCTGGGGTTTCTGGGAGTTGCAGTTCAAAAACACCTGAGTAACCCAAGGTTAAGAACCACTGGCATAGGATGTCAATTACTTAGCATAGTAAGTTACTCTGAATCAGTGCGCAGCTGGTGAGCCAACATCCTACAAACAATTCCAACAAGAAAAAAAGGGGGGAAAAGATAGGAGACAATCAAAAAAAAAAAAGATCAATGTGGCTTCACAAAAGATAGGACCTCAAAATTAAAAAGGACTTATATAAGCAGTAGAAGGAAGGCTAGGCCACAGAGTATAGACAAGCCACGAAGAATTGCAGGGATGGCAGCGCACGCGCGCACACACACACACATACACGCACACGCACACAGACACAGACACACACACACACACACACACTCCATCAGAAAAATCCCCTAAGGTTGAAAGTGTAGTGCTTTAGATTTTTAGCTGAACAGTGTTAGCAGAACAATCACTTCTCAGCATGGAAAGGTAACGTAATTGGTCTATATAGTGGCAATATAGAAAACTGGAGTGCTTCAGAGAAAGCTAATATAGCTCTACTTAATAATTTCCTTCAAGAGGCTGAATTTGAATGTGTATTTCACCCAGCTTGAGGGAAACAATTTCTGCCTGTACATTCTAGTGGAACTTACCAGGGGGTCGGGCAATCTATTTCAGTTCTTTAGGTTTTCGAAAGTGTGCAGAAGTTAACAACATTCCCCCTGGTATTGTTTTCACCAATAATTTGATCCAAATGGACATCATTCCTTGGGCTCTTCTCATGTGCCCCCCTCCTTCCATCAATACAGTAGGAAAGAGCAGAATTAGGTCTATAACCTAGAGGTGGGATTATCAATCATAATACTCTGGGATTTTTAAATACTTTACTTTGACTTGTTGATGTACCCTGTTTCCCTGAAAATAAGAGCTAACCTGAAAATAAGCCCTAGTATGATTTTTCAGGATGCTCGTAATATAAGCCCTACCCCCAAAAATAAGCCCTAGTAGATTAGTCGTTTAGTCGTGTCCGACTCTTCGTGACCCCATGAACCAGAGCACGCCAGGCCCTCCTATCTTCCACTGCCTCCCGGAGTTGTGTCAAATTCATGTTGGTTGCTTCGCAGACACTGTCCAGCCATCTCATCCTCTGTTGTCCCCTTCTCCTCTTGCCGTCACACTTTCCCAACATCAAGGTTTTTTCCAAGGAGTCTTCTCTTCTCATGAGATGGTAAAACCCCCACCTCCACCCTTCTGCAGCAACCAGAAGATGACATGACTGTACAGTATTTGAATACTGTACATGTAGATTCTTGTACTTAAAAAAAATAAAACATCCCCTGAAAATAAGTCCTAATGCAGATTTTGGAGCAAAAATTAATATAAGACCCTGTCTTGTTTTCGGGGAAACACAGTAGAAGGATGTGTGCTGAAGAATTAAATCTTAGGATCTAAGGCCAGGAAATGAAAATGATTTTGCTGTATCTAACTAACAGCCTCATGGAAAATAAGAGTTTTTGTTTCTTTTAAGACCTGTGGAAGAAGAAATGTGCCATGCCTCAAGAATTCATGTATTCCTAAAACTGACACAGAATTCAGAAAAAGAAAAAGTTAAATCCATTTGCTAATTCCACCTAAGGTACCCAGTGACTCAATGGAATCTGTGTGTCTATTTACCAGATTTCCATAGATTAAGTAGCCTATTCTAGCTAACTAACCACTTGCATTTAAATCAAACTATGCAAAAAAACACAAACAGTTTTGACCGTGAATGGCAGTGCATACGATTGGAAAACATACACTAACAGATGAGGAAGACATGCATATACTAGATAAAACTTATTCCTTTGAGTCAATTTTAAAAGGGTGTACATTTCAGTGAAGGAAGGAAAAGAACAAATTAGAGGTGAGACTTGAGAGAGTTTCACATGTCTGTCAGAAGCCCTGTTTGGGCGTTATGGTGTTGGGCTAAAGCAACCCAGGAGTCTTTGAGAAGGTCTACAGCACAGCCTGGTAGTGGATTCAGAGGAAATGCACACAGAATGCTTCCATAACGAGGAGCCTTGAAAAGACAGAGCAGCCGATTCCAGATGTGCGGTTTAAGCGCATTCTTGCACATGTGTGTATTCTCAAGGGGAGGTGCAGTGCATCTGAATGTGCAGCTGAGTGGACTTACAAGCTTGACTGCTGGACCTTTATGAAGATCTGAGAGAACTTTGGGTGGGGTTCACCTGCATCTTAATCAATCAATCAATCAATCAATCAATCAATCAATCAATCAATCAATCAAACAAACAAACAAACAAACAAACAAACAAACAAACAAATGTTACTATGAGGTAGAAGCAGCATTTGTCCCGATCTTGTGGATCTGTGTTCCACAACTGAAGATCACTCTGCAACTGTATGGCATTATTCATTCATTCATTCATTCATTCAATTCATTCATTCATTCAATTCATTCGTTCATTTGTTCGTTCGTTCATTCAACTTCTATACCACCCATCTGTCTGCAAGGATAGAATATAATGTGTTGTTTTATTGTGTTGGAAGAGTCAAAAGGTTTCCTCTTGAACAACATCAGCTGTTACACTACTGACCTCCAGTGACTCAGGCACAATCTTGTACATGTGCATGAAGCCCATCCCACAGAATGTAGAGCCACTGTTTTATAGCCAGTTGTGCTTAGTTGATCTCAGGGCTCTGGGGCTCTGTTAGAAAAATAATAACGAAAAAGAACCAGCCAAGTAAAAAAAAACTTCCCACACTTGTGACAGTAATCACAAGCCTTGAAACATGATAGTTTGAAGGTTTGAATCCAGAAATATCTACCCAACCTTTTAATAAGTGCCCCCAGCAGTTTAATAAAAACCAGGAAGAGCAACATGCAATCCCCAACACACACACACACACACACACACACACACACACACACACACACACACACACACACACACACACACACACACACACACACACACACACACACACACACACACACACACACAAAAGGGGAGGGGTAGATAGACCTGGTTGTACTTGGATTGTCAAGTCAAGCTGTCTAAAAGCCAAGACTAACCAAGTTATATTGGCATCTCAGACAAGCGATCTGCTGTCATCTGCTCTAACAGTAGAAATACAATCATCTTATACTGTACTTTGTCTTGTAGAGCAGGCAAAAAACCCCAAAGAAACAAAACAAAGCAAAAAAAAAAAATGTGACACGTTAAAGACTAACACTTATATTTTAATGTGAGATTTTGCCCACTTCTTCAGACATATTGGGGGAGGGAGATGAAATAAAGTTTTGTTTTGTTTTTTGTTTTGTGTCTTTGGATTTTTCCCTGATGTGCTAGCACAGACTAACACAGCTACCTCTTCTAAAACTACAACTTTGACTACTTAGCTACTCAGTACTCCGAATCAGCTGCCCGAGGCAGAAGCTGAGTGGTAGAGCTGTTGGTAAGATAAGAAGTATCCTTTCCTGTGGCAATTCTCAGGGAAGGCCGGTTCTGTTCCTGCAATTGTCTTGTGATTAGGGAATTGCCCATCGCTTCAGGGCAACCACTGAGAAGGCCCTGCCCTCCCCTTGCCTCTCACCTCACTCCAAACAGTGGAGGCATGTAGAGGACAGACTCTGAAAATGATTTCTTTTCCTTGGGATGTGGAAGCTAGGGATGTAAAGAGTACTTGCTGAGCTATTTCCTCTCTGATTTGGATTGTGTCCGCTTGATAAGAGCCCCTGATGAGAAATTGTTCAACTCCTGCACAACTCCTTCCCTTCAAGCAAGAGAAAAAGGAAGAGCTATTTTCTTTAACTTGTACCCAAATACATCTTTCTCTTTCTTGCTCTCTCCTTTTGTTAAGAGGGCGACAAAATGCCTTGCATTTTTGTGAGGCAAGAGGGATCGGTTTACAGTTCCTCGTCTTCCTGTGCAAGGGAGAAACAATCAAAGAGTTACATCGCTAATAAAGGCAGGTGATTTATGTCCACTGTGCAACAGGACACAATGCAAAACCATAAGAAATTTGCAGCACTCTTCTGGCACTGTGCTTTAGCTTTGGCTATAATCACCAACTCAGCAACATCTAGTTTCCTGAGAATAGAAACTGAAAACCTGAGATCAGAGGGAAGGCTCTTCCAATGGCAGTTAACAGCTAAAAGTCGGTCTAGAATGGCTATTGGGCCCTCTGACTGTGGAAAAGAACTTGAAATCTGGGTCACTGGGTCCACCTAGCTAATCAAGCATTAGGGAGACCCGTTTTTGTCATGAGACAGGCAGTAAAATGCACTAAATAGCATTTTACTAGATTTTTTAAAAAATTCTTGGACTACACAACCCATAATCCTCAAGAGTTCTACCTGACTGACAGGCCCTAAATATAGCTCACCTAGGAAAAAGGAAAGCTTCAATGCCTAACTAGGCCTAGCTCTGCCAAGCTTCCGGTTCCAGTCCCAGTGCTAGCTGGGAGCTTCCCTTCTGAACAGGAAGCGAGACATAGGCCTTGTTCGGCCTCAGTGCATTTCAGTTTAGGCCTTTTCTCCCAGGTGAGTCACATTTAGCCTCTCAGAAAGAACTCTCAGAATGGAGGGTTATGGGAGTTTTAATCCACGTAATCTGAGAACCCCATCCCTAGCAGCTATAAGTGGATCTATGCTGCTCAGCCGGATTCTCACCCTACAGCACGTATGACTTGTGGGTGGTTTGTCTGCACTGCTTCCGGAACATGCTAAAGGATTGTTACCGGCTCAGAGGAGCTTTTTTTTTTTATCACTCTTTCAAGGGGTTGTGCAACAAGAAGGCTCCTGAGTCACAAATGCGTCATGCTTCAAATGGTGCAAGGGGCTCAAGGGCGTGTACCCACCAGCACTGTCCCCCAGTACTCTGTTCTTTGTGTCAGCTGACATTCTGTAAGTGCAAGATATGTAGAAGCAGATTTGTGCTGAGCAAATGAGGCCCAAAAACCAGTCGGGAATGGATGGAGACGGGAGACCTAGCTTTAAAGTCACCAGAGTGATGAGACACCAACTTCCCCTGTTCCAGTGTTGCTCATCCTGAGAGTTGGCATCTGTTACCAAATCTTAAGTCAGGTTCACACAGGGGAAGGGGTGGATTTTAAAAAAAAAACAAAAACACCGTCCTCTTTCTTCTACATGCATGTTGTTGGGGGTGTGCTCTTCCATGTTTTTGGAATTTTGCAGCTCCTGGAGTTCAAGAATTCCAGGAATTGCAGCCCACAAATCTCAATCAGCTCATCTTTGAAAGAAGGGTTTCCTGGAAGTGGTAGCTCTTAGGGAGACACTGTTGAGGGAACCTCATGGGCACTGAGATGATGATTCTTGGGAAGCACCAGGGCAGCTTCCCCATCACCACAAATTCACAACAGGAGGAGAAATCCAGGGAAGCTAGTGGTGCAGGTAGAAAGCTTGCAAAGACCTGGCCCAGATGGTAGAGACAGCCATTGAGTCATACCTTCAAAGATGTCCGGCCCATCTCTCAGGATTCTTCCAAATTTATTTTCCTTGGCACTCAAGACAGTCACCTTTACTATCCGTGGGAGCTTCTCTGAGAAGCTTGTTATTTCCTCTCCCTCCTGGCAAACAGGGCTTGAATTTCGTTAACACTGTGACAATGAGAGAGATAAATAGATGTGACAGTTATGAATGATGTACTGTCATGCACTCCTGCATTTGGGCACAGATAAATTGACACTGCTGTCAAACAGCAGCCAAGGAGAGGAGAGGCGTTTGACGAACCTTCTAATATGGTAAATGGGAGTATTAATTCTTCATTAACTGGAAAAAGGAGATTTGGCCATGTAATTTCTCCATGCTGCCTGTTTCAAAGATTGCAATAACCCAGCATTTACAGTTGGCTAGGCAAAAATTGCTTTTTCTTTCTCTTTTCCCTCTGCCCTTCCTGCATGCACGCACACACTTTCACTTCTAAGGAACCATTGCTTAAACATGGGCTTATTGCCTTCGTTATCTTTAATGACTTTGAAATATATTGGCCTCATTATGGTGCAGTGCAGTTATCAATTCCTCTAATTAGGTGATGTGGTCCCATAAGAAATTCAACATTAAAGCACCAAAAAGGAAAAAAAAAAAAGAGTTAGTGTCATCGGTTGCTAAAAATGGGGGTTGTCATACAGGGTTTAAAACTACAGTGCCCCCTCTCCTCCACCTCCTCATGATGATGATGATTTTGTCCTAGGTGACAAAGAGGGCAACATTTCAATGAATATATACCTCAATATAGAGAGCGTTGGATCACAGTGGTGGCGGTCGCACCCCGTGTGAAAAGCAGCATTTGGTTTTATATCTGGAGGTGGTCGTGGTGTGGTTGCAGCCACGTCGTCATCATTTGCTCGTTGAACTGCAGAGTTAAGACAGGATGGCACCTGGAGAGGTCTTCCTCGGAGATAGCTAGACCTCCGGAAATAAAACCTTAGGAGTAATAATGCATGTAATTAATCTGGGCCAAAGGTGCTCCAAAAAAAGCAAATGGTCTTTCTAGGTCTGAATTCTGATTAAGAAAGAGCCTTAATGGGCTTCCTACGGTGAGGAGTTCAAAATCATGGGTTACTGACATGCCCCTTTCCATTATAAAATTTTATTTAAAAAACTTGACTTAGAGAGTGCTTTCATTTTTTGCTCCCTTGGATTCTCCCCCTCCATTTCTAGAAATTCAGCTGATTTCTTATGTTGTGGCTGAAGATATATAATGAGCCAGGAGGCACCATCTGTATGAATGAAACATGCCAGGTCTTGTTTTCACAGAGTTTTGAAAAGTTATTTCTATGGCCTATATAATTTCCAGAATCCCCCATCCAGCATAGGAAGCTGTTGTCCAGAATTAAACTTTTCCAAATTCTTCAGATCAACACATTCTCCTTTTTCACTTACCTCTTCTTTACATGGCTGCAAAAAGTCAGATGCTTCTGGTTACACCTCTAAAGCAAAAGCGAACTCCCTGTATGTTTAGATAATGGTTCTGCAGTGGTTAAATTGCAGTACTGCAGTCTCTGCTCACAACCTGAGCTAGATCCTGGGCTCTGGTAGCTGACTCAAGGTTGAACCAGCCTTCCATCCTTCTGAGGTTGGTAAACTGAGTACCCAGCTTCCAGGCTGGGTGTGTGTGAGGATTGTAACCTGCATAATTTTAAGATTTGCAAACCACCCAGAGAATACTTTAAAAGCTATGGGGCAGTATGTAAGCAGAACATTTGGGCTTTAATGACTCTCAGGTTAGAATTCTGGAAGTTACAGTCCCGAAAAGGATATTTTCCATGTGTGAAATAGAGAAAACAAACCTGTCTCAAATCTAGATTTCAAACTCAGTTAGGTTACTGATCACTACATTAAAACAAACCATGGTTCTCCGAGTAACATCAAACTGTGGTTTGTTTGGAATTAAATAAAACTTTCTATCTTGCACCTTTGTAACAGAAGGTGAAAGCAGTCAACATGCGAGAGCAAAGGGTTCTTTAGATCTCAATAACAGAATAGAAAACTGGTTTCATAGTACATCTGGGTGCGGGCCAATATGTTGTGCTTTCAGTCATGTTTAATACAGATAGCAATTTTCTGTTTCCATCTGTCTCTCTCACTTTCTACAAAAGTCCTATTTTTTCAGGCATAAATGTGTTTTGTCCCATATGAATGGCTTTTTGATTTCACATACTGTATGCTGAAAATGTGTTCATTTTTCTGAGTTCTGGGCATTTTCCTGTTCAATTTCTCAAATACATATTCATATGTACATTCATTTTCAAATGCACACATTTTGCATGTACAGTAGGATCCCCTTATCCATGGGATCAGTATCCATTGATTCAATTATCCGCAACCTGAAAATATAAAAACATTAAAAGAAAAAATCCAGAAAAAAAATCTTTTTTCACACATATTACCAGAAGCGGCCACTAGAGTGTGCCAGAGACTTTGCTATGAACACTTGTTAGTGAAGAACACATAGCATGGTCTCTGGTGCCCTCTAGTGTTGAGCTCTGGCAAGGCATGTGAAAATATTTTTTCTATTTTTCTTTTACCATAGCATTCATTATTATCAACGATTTTCAGTACCCACAAGGGGCTTGGAAACAATCCTCAGTGGATATGGGAGTCCTCCTGTATGTTCTAATAGAGGATCGAATCACAACAATCAAATATGAGCAAACATTCCAGTTCACATTTTCATTCAGAACCTGTGAACCCATATCAAAAGGCAAACAATAAGAATATGTTCCCTTTCCCCTGCTTTTAATATCACTTCTTGCTCCAAGGCAAAAAATCAGAATTTTGAGATGCTAGGAGGCGATGTCATTCCTCACTCAACAAAATGCGGCTTCATAAATTGACATTATGTTCAAAATCTTTTGTGCAGGAATGTAAAGAAATAATGGAATAGATGCTTCATGCTCTAGAGCTTCACCCTTCCACCCAAAACCCACATAAGAGTTCAAAAGATCCAGTGCCACTCCTGTTATATTTTGGCATCTCAGGAATATCTCTGGAGATTAAGACAATAAATCTTTACTTGCCTCACGGTTGCGAATCAGAGTTTTCTCCCACTGGGGGAGATGACAAGAGCTTTTATGCTTTTTCACATTTCAGCATTATCTTAGCCAAGAAGAAGTTCTCACAAAGAAGCTTGAATGTTGTGCAAAACAATGCAAGGCTTTTAGTGCAATATATATTTTGTGCAAAAAGTGGTGGGGTTTTTTGTTTGTTTGTTTGTTTAGATTTTTGTAAATAATTCTAATGGGAAAAGTCTCAGTCTTTTCGCCATTGTGCAAAAGCAAATAATTTTGTGCCAGTTCACCATTTTCCCAATGTCTTTCAATGTCTTTTTCATCAAGGAGAAGAATATTTGCTAGCATTGATCACATCCTTCCTGGAAATGCACAGATTCACTTGCCTACGTTGGAATTAAGCGGCACCTCCAAGAATCTTCTTGCATCTTCTGACATTCCAACCATGTGTGGCTCCAGTCCTTGGATTCTGTTAGAGCTGGTAGAAAATAAGAGGGTTGGACAAATAAATGAAGACAAAAAGCACCACAAAATGAAAACAACCCACTCCCCAAGTGGGAGCAAGCCTTCGCTGGTCTTCTTCCAAATAGACTTCAAAGGTGGTTCTATTATTTAAGCCACGGCGTTTAGCAAGGAGTCCATGTTCTGCTTGTTTGTTGCCTTAGTGCCTCAGGGCACCTCGGTGATGTGCATCAGAAGTGGCAAGTGCTGAGTTTCCGAAGGAACGGAGTTTAAATAACATACTGCCGAGGAACTGCCAGTATGTATTCAGACACTTAACCTTCTGGTTTTCTTGAGGCAGCTCAAGCTTCTTTTGCTGCTTCTTGAGTTGTCTCCACATTGCTTAGTGAACTCTGCAACTGTTGTGGGCGACCACCTCTCTGTGACCTGCACGCAACCCCTCCCAGTTTTGTGGCTCCTGGACATTCCTTCTATTCGTAACTCCTCCTCTTGTTATTCTTATTCTTACTTTTTTCTTATTCAATCCTGGAAGCGAACACCAGCAGCAGGCATTTCAGGAGCTTCTGGAGAGATGATGAAGAGCCAGGCTGTAGGGCAGGGAATTTTTCTTTTCTTTTCAGGGTTTCTATTTAGGGAGAGGTCTGATGGAGTCTCGAGGGAGGAGCTCCGAGCCAACCCCGGGAAAGGTCTCATTGCAGCTGCGGCCACTAGGGATGAAGGAGAGTGAAAAGGAATAATTGAGATGTCGGACCATCAATATTGCTTTGGCCTGACAAAATATATGATCAAAACAACAAAAGTGAAGGTACTTCGGGTTGGCCACCTTGTCATAGGGTGCCCAGTTATGTGCAGCACCGCTATATCAAAATGATGAGAGACAGAAAAGGATAAAAGATGAAAGATGTAACACTAACCCTGTTGACCTATTCAGGAGAGGCGCAGCCTGTATGTGGAAGAGAGGGCACAGGCTTGCCCTGCTTCCTTTATCTTTGCAGTCTTCACATGGACAGCAACAAGAAGACAGTGATCTCTAAATCCACAGACTGTCCACACAACTGGAGCATGTGTTGTTGGGATCAGACTCATGTGGAGAACCCCAAAATATAGCAGGGGCTCTCCCTTTCATACTCCCCATGCATGGAGAGCAATGAAGGACAGTGATGGTGCTCACCTGCTTCTTTTGCTCGTGCGTTCAGGAAACCATCTCTTGAACATCCAATTATCTCCATTGACTTTGGTAGACAGAGAACAGTATTTCCTCCTTGCTCCCAATTTAGAGTCGCGTAGGGTAAAGTTTTCTGGGTATCAAAACATACCAGACATTTCCTGGGCACATGGATAAACAAGATTCTACCTTCACAAGGTTTTTTAAAATAGCAGCTTGCTCTGCTTTGGGGGAAAAAATGATAATGGTGCCCCCCCTCCCCATAAGATGTCTTCTGAAGCTGGTGGGGGTGTGTGTGCTTCTAATGTCTGCTGCTCATTCCTTGAGCAAAGGAGGCTGATCTTTCATCAAAGAAAGGTATCTCTCTTCTCCCTGTCTTTAAAAAACAGCAATTATGCACAAATGGCACCTGATTTATTTGAGTCTGAGCCACCGGCCAGTTGTGAGTCACTACAATTTATTGCCAACCGTCACTTGTACATGATAGGTTTGTAACAAATATCTGCCGCATATTGTTAAATTAATCTTCCATTTAAAATTAATGGAGTTAGACTCCCCAGGTTCAATGTAATTTCGTGTTCACGGGTAGGCAGCGACGTGTGCCGAATACAGAATGAACAGAGGCCAAACAGCGTAATCTTTCATCACCTTGAACCTGGTGACTAGGACGATTCCCGGCAACAGCTAATGAGATTGAGCTCATGTGTCTCCCGAGGATGCCAGCTCAAAGCAGAATTTCTGCTCGGCTCTAGCAGCCTTCGTCTTATTTTAATAATTCCTCAGATATGACAACCCTGATGTTGTGTATGAAAAAGCGAGCCTTTGGATAAAAGACAGAGAGGAAGGGAGGGGAGGGAGATGAAATGAATTTTACATCATTACTTCAAAACCGTAACTGGCAAAAGCGAACGTGTCACGGTTAAAAATGTAGTAAGCATTTTAGCTGTGAAATACGATGACAGTAAGCGGGAGTCATGCTTCCAGTCCCTATTAGGATGTGCCTTTGCCTCAAGCTTTATTTTCCCTGTCATGTTTACCCACCACCACCACTTTATTTCATGTTTCCATTCGGAAAAGGAGAGGAAAGAGATCAAAATAGCACAAATGAAAAAGATTGTCGGGCCGGAATTCAGAAAGGTTCACATTACTTTTATAGGTCCATCTATGGCTGTAAGGATAGATCACATGGATTGAGTCACATGACATTGGACATTGTTTTTGTCTTTGTGTAACTACAGGAAGGTCTGAGTTGTACCCCAGCAAAAAACAACCTTTATGCTATATGACATACAGGGCATGGCATTGTCCCTTCCCACTGTTAGGTTTACAAAAATAAAGTCCCCTTCATACCTGTGGAGGTTTCTCCTTCCACCAAACCTCGCTGCTGTATCTCTGGATGGGGTAGTGATTTGATCGCCATGGGTGATTCTAAACCTGTGTGTGGCGCTGTTTTTTTTTAAAAAAAGGTCCCTGCCACTGTTAAAGAGCCCAAGTGAGAGACCAGAGGGTCAACATGCGCCATCCACCCATGTGTCTCCATGGTAGCATAGAAGGTTCTCCATGCTGACCAACTTTCTACAGACGGAAAGAGGCACAAGAGATCCGTGTCCCAAATCCACACCCGTACATGCACACCCGTACCGATATGTGCATCCTATTGTAGAAGCTTCTGCACTGTCTTGTTCACTCTAATACACCAGTCTGACTTCATTGAGTTTGCCACACCAGAAGGTTTCTTCTTTTTAGAGGTGTACTCTTGGTGAATTGATTTGATTGCGTCAAAAATAGCTTAACACTGGCACGGAGGGGAGGCTGTGATAATCTGTAGTCCATTGCCGTGACACCAGTAAAGCGTCTTGTGCCACCTTATACACTAATAGGCTTTGAGGTTTCCTTATCTGCCCCCAGCATGCATCTGAAGAAATGGGCTGGAAGCTAGTGCCGAATGAAGTGGGTTAGTTTTTGATCACAAAACTTGTGTGTGTGTGTGTGTGTGTGTGTGTGTGTGTGTGTGAGAGAGAGAGAGAGAGAGAGAGAGAGAGAGAGAGAGAGAAGAGAGATCATGGTTTAAAATACATGTCAGAAACTGCAAAGGAGAAAATGGCAGCCTTGCAGTGTATGGTACCTTTGTGTTCATGTGCATTATCTCCTGTTGAAGAAAAACTGTGGCGCTCCAGATATTTTTGAACTAGAACTCTTGTTAGGTTTGTCCAACACCCTACTAGCCACCATGATCATCTTTTCATAACGGGAAAGTGACAGGTTTCCGCTTGCTGTATTAGAAGCAAGAACCATCCCTTCTTGCCTCCAAAATTTAATTTTGCAAATTTTAGAGAGAGAATTGAATCTGGAAAATGGAAATATTAGGTACCAGGCTGTGAGTTTTCACAAGGCAGATCTGAAGCTCGGAAACACATTGAGCCAAAAAAGGATCAGGGCTCCCTACGGGTCACTTCCCAGGCTGGTACCTATCCTGGACCCTCTTTATTTTTTTTTATTCTAATGATATCTACCAGGACAGTATCCCACGATGCTTCTAAGCAGCTCAGTATCCCATGATGCTTATTGGGAAGTACATTATGGGAAGTTAAATGGTGACCACTTGCAGCTGCTCACAGGAAAAAGCACCACGACTGCCATGTAATCATGGCAAGGGCCCATTTGCAAGGGCCGAGTGGTAATGGAGAAAGCCCATCATGGCTGCCACACTCCATCTGGTTCTGGCCTCTCTCCTGTTGGGCCAGAGCTACTTCTTCCCAAAATATAAAGACTATGGTCTGCTCAGAAATCGGTGGTATTCAGTTCAGAGACATATACTCACAGGTACAGTATATTAGATCACCGTCTTAAAGGTATTTTCTGAAATGAATAGGTAGATCAAAGGAGTGTCAAGGGTACCACTGTTTAAATGATGAAAGGCATGTTGTTTTCATTGCTTTTGTGGTTTCTTTTGCAAAAGACCCAAGCGGAAACCCTAGAAAATTGCAAACAAGAATCCCGCTTTTCCCTAGTTTGATACAGATCATAGAGGACACTGTGTACATCAAAAAGACATGAGACTTGTGATGAACCTTTTGAGTTAGATTTATTAGTGTCTTCAATATCTGTGGAAGCTGCAATAAGCTTTAAGTAAACACTATCAATTTTCACGATAAGATTTTGATAGCGGGTTCCTTTCTTTGTGTTTTTCTACACAAGTTATAAATGATAAAGCAGCTGTTCCTTTCTTTATGGAAATGTCACCATGATGGGGCAGGACGGAATTCAGCACTCATGCATGTCACGTGGTATCAAAGAGCGGTCCATACGCAATGGCATACTGGCTAGGAACTGCTAGGTAGCTTCATGGTTGAGGTCTCTGGCTGCGGAGCCAAAGGTTGGGAGTTCAATCCCCCGCTGTACCTTTTTGATAGCGACTGGACTTGATGATCCATAGGATCCCTCCCAGCTCTGCCATTCTAAAATGATGATGATGATGATATCACAATGATGCGTATTCACAAACACCCACATACCAGAGAGTAAAGAAGAATACATTGCATAGTAGTCAGTTTTTGGGCTCTCTAGTCCTTCGAAGAGTTAGTGCATGAGAACTCTGCCAAATATACTGGTACATAGTTCTTAACAGGACTGGCACAGCTACCACATGGAATGAGAATTTGGCAAGCCTCCATAACTGAGGAGAAATGGTTTGATGGCTCTTCCTCACAGAAACATATGCTTGCAAAACCTCATTTCTGTGTTCAGTTCCTTAGAAGAAATAAAGGGAATACTATATTAACTTTGAGAAGAAAGGATTCTCATGACTCTATATAATCATAATCAGGCAAGAAGGAAGGAAGGAAGGAAGGAAGGAAGGAAGGAAGGAAGGAAGGAAGGAAGGAAGGAAGGAAGGAAGAAAGGAAGAAAGGAAGAAAGGAAGAAAGGAAGAAAGAAAGAAAGAAAGAAAGAAAGAACGAACGAACGAACGAACGAACGAACGAACGAACGAACTCCCCTTTCAACTACCTAATTCTGTAAGGCTGCTATGACCTCTGTCAACTTTGACTTAACAAGAGCAGACATGCTGGTTAATGTGGGAGCCTTTTTGATTACAGTAGTATCCTGTTAGGGAATTGCAGAGTTTGATGTCCTGTAGTCTTAGTGTTTGGCACAATCTCTAGTTTGTGGTGGTAGGAAATAAATCTTATCCCCCTTGAAAGCAGTGGGGCTTCAGCCTGCACCAAAAGAGAGCAACCAGATATGCCAAGATACTGTTGCACACAAAGTAAAAATGAAGAGCATTCTAACCCTTGGTTTTTCCTTAATCAAGGTGACACACACCTTAGTTACCTCCTGGCCGGATTACTGCAATACGCTCTATGTGGGGCTGCCTCCAGAAAGTGTTTAGAAACGTTAGTGGGTCCAAATAATGGCAGCCGGATTGCTAACTGGGGCTGGCCATAGGGATCAGATAACCCTCCCTGTTACAGCAGCTCCACGGGCTGCCGATCCATTTCCAGGCACAATTCAAGATGCTGGTTCTAGCCTATAAAGCCCTAAATGGCTTGTGTCTGAGCCATCTCAAAGACCACATCCCCCATGATGAGCCTGCCCAAGTGTTGAGATCATCTAGAGAGGCTTTTGTCTCAATCCCGGCACCTTCATGAATGTGTTTGGTAGGGTAATGGAAGTGGGCCTTCTCTGTTGTCAGAACTCCTTCCCACTGGAGGCCAGGCTGGCCCCATCTCTGCTGTCCTTCTGCAAGCAGGCAAAGACCTTTCTCTTCAAGCAAGCTTTCCCTCAGTGACAGGCTGCTTGAGTGGCATTTTTAAATGGATAGTTATGTCTTGCTGCTTCGAATGTGTGCTTGGTGTTGCTTTTGTTTACTGTCTTTTACTGTGGTATTTGTCTCATCCTTTTCAGTATCTGTTTACTTACCACTTTTGGCTTTTAATGTCTTTTAAGCTGCCCTGGGTCCTTCGTAAGCAGAAAGACAGGGTAAAATATTTTAAATAAAATAAATCAATAAATATACTTCCAAACAAATAAATCTGGGGAAGTGGGGAGTGACTGTTTATCTTGTAGGAGCTCTTGCATGAAATCTCTCTCTCTCTCTCTCTCTCTCTCTCTCTCTCTCTCTCTCTCTCTCTCTCTCTCTCTCTCTCTCTCTCTCACACACACACACACACACACACACACACACACACACACACACACACACACACACACACACACACACACACACACACACACACACACACACACACACACACAAGGAAGGAGGGTCCAAACCAAAGAGAGACAGAGAGAACTTTGTCAAATATTCACAATTTTTGTCATCATTAGCCCTTCCTCTCCCATCTTCCAAGGAACTGTCACTCCCAGCCTCACCTCTCCGTGCTAGCTACTCCACAAAGATACATTTTAAAATGAAAACCTACAAACATGACTCACTAATTGTCATCATCCTCATCTTAGAACTGCTGAGCTGGAAAGGACCCTGTGGATCATCATTCAGCCCCCGTCAAGGAGACTCAATGGGAAAACGAACTCCCAACCAGAGACCTAAACTCCTGAGCTATCCAGCAGTTCATAAGGAAATCTGTATATTGAATCTTCCTGACACAGCGTTTTTTTGGAAGATGCTGTACAAATAGAGCCATCACCCGCTAAATGCAACAACAGCAAAATCTGCAGGGAGAAGGAGAAAAAGATGGTATCTCCTGAAATTGTAAAATGTTAAATTCCCAACAATAAGCCACTCATAATTTATTTGAGATGAACCATCCTTAGTCCTACCTTTCCAAAATGTCCAGGTTTCATCTTAATCTTTTTACCCGTTTTCTGAGAATAAGCTGCAGAACCTATTACATCCCCGATTTCTGGCTGTAATGCTGGAAAGTGTTTCATCTCACCCAGGTTTAATGCAAGCCTAGGGATGTAATAGGTATTTGCTTCTTTCATCCTTGCACATGAGGAAAAGAAACTGCAATATTGTTCTTGTTGGTGAGAACAACAAGACATATCTTGACACTCTGAATCACAGGACATGAACATTTTAGGTGCCAAATTGCATCACTTTGGAGAACTATGAGGTTGCTGCTTTGTTCGATGGACTTCTAAGAATCAAAAGCCGTGGATGGGTTGGTTGCTTCTTTTTGAACATCACTGCATGCATCGTCATTGTGTCTCGCTTCTGAAAGAGAAGGGACTTGACTTTGCACAGAGGCATTTTTTGTAGATTGTAATGACCTTGACAGAAAAAAAGGCAGATCATCTCAACACTCTGGGCCGAAAACAATTCCCATGCTTTCCCACATTTCTATACATTGCATTTTTATGCGTAGACCAGTCCCATATTCTTGGAATTGTTTTGTGCCCTTTTGGGGAATGCTTTGTTTAAAATTTGCCTTTGTGTGATTTGCTAGTATTATATTTTATCAGTTTCCATTTCGGGATGCTGATCCTTTCAGGATTCTCACCAAGATCACCCTGTTCACATCTCCCAACCTCTTAAGGCAAGACAAAGCATAGCTTGATGCAGAAAGTTTTAAAAGCTTCCTGCATCAACTAGAAATACCTAAGGTTGGAAAATCTCCACAAAGATGCTTCACTCAATGGAGAATATATGTATGCAACATATATGAGGTAAAAGCCCTTAATAATAACAGTAACAACATCAACAAGAATAATGATGACAACAACGATGATGATGTGCCATCACATTAGTTTTGACTTATGGCAACACTTGCCAGATTTCCTAGGTATAAAGTATTTCTGGTGGAGCTCAAGGATTATGTAGCTTGGCCAACACTAGACAGGCTTGGTCTTCTGGGAAGCACACTGAGGAATTGAACTTCCAGCTCATAGCTCTACAGACAGGTGCTCCTACTGACTGAGCCGGAGCCGTGTAAATTTGAAGAACTGAGCATGAAGAGTTTATACAGTGTTTTATCAAACCAACGTGGAAAGAGGATGGCTCCATTTTAAGACCAAGGAAATGACAGAGAGAGAGAGGGAGAGGGGAGAGAGAGACAACAGTTGGCAGATTAGACCTTCCTGAAATGACACAGTCTGGTAAACAGTGACAGGTGGAGCATCCATATTAACCTATTAGAAACTCACTTCCACAGTAAACGTGTTCGTCTACTCTTGCTGTTAGATGTGTGGGTGCTGGACTAAACAAGAGCCACATGAAAGTTTTTAAAAAGTGTGCAAAGGTGTGTGTGTGGGGGGGGAGCTCTGTTCCTTCTTAAATTGGGCATTTGATTGGCAATAAAAATGACGGATAGTCAGCCATAGCAGACTCTTTTGTTCAATTTGGCTGTGATTACAGAGCCTATTAGTTGGAGTTACAACCTATTTAAGAGCAGTGCTTACCAGTAATAGGGGCCAAATGATTTTGGAAAGTTCAGATTTACTCGGCTCCCTGCAGAAATGAATTCAGCGCCAAACATATTGATGCCGGGCTGGAGCAAAGCCGCCTCTGCTGGGGCCCAGGGAGTTGTGCGTGCTTAGCAAGAAACATGCAGGGAGCGCAATGAACAATCAGAGAGATGAGAGGCTCCCAGGCAGGCCAGCACCTCTGAAGTTCATCTCGTCAACTGCAATACAATCAGGCTAAAATGAAGGCTGGGCCAGCAGGGAGCAGTAGCCACGTGTAGACGAGAAACTTAGGTTGTTAAAATGGTGCTGCTCTTCCCTATGTTTCCGCTTCAAGACGCTTGTGGCAATCTGGTTGTGTTTGGTCCTTCATGTCAACGGAGCCAAGATGTGGGTTGTGTTTGGCCAAGTATTTTCTCAGCTTGAAAATAATGTGCAGTTGCCCTGCTCTCTCCTTAAGGTCTGCTCTACCTAGCAAACTGGGTTAGACCTCAGTGCTCCACCAGTGAGGCAGACATTCAGGAGGCACTTTATTAGTGGAAGAAAACATTTAAGAAATTGGAAGGCTTTAGTGCTGCATTAATCTAATATGCATATGTTCATCTGTAGAACACCAGTACCAACTGGCAAAGAAAGGGCTGGGGATGTTTGATAATTATAACTGCAGAAGGGTGTTGTTAATCTTTTGCTGCCGGATGAACAATATTCCTCCTTTATATTGCAAGGAAAACTCTCACTGGCCCTGCTGTAATAATCAGCTTTCCAAGCTGATGCTATTTGCCTCAGACAAGAACAACAATATGGGTTTAGGACCATTTCTTGTATACATGTGGTGGTTTTAATCCTTCGTTGCCCGTGTTTGTAAACAGTCCGAGACTACATCAGAAAAATAACACAGTCTTTCCTTCCATCACATTCTTGATTAGCATTCTGATCCATTTCTGCACAGTCCTGAATCTAATTCTTATTTAGTTTTTGCATCCTGCATCCTGTGGCCTCAATGGAGGAAGTGAAGACATGCTTAGAAGAAAAAAAAAATGTTCACAAAGAAAGGTCCCAGCTAGCACTGGGACACGAACAGGAAGTTTATGTGGAGCTAGGCCTAGTTAGGCATCAAAGATTTCCAGCTGAGGCCTTTCTCCCAGGTGAGCCATGTATAGGTGCCTGGAAGGTGTTTGTACAGTAAGTTGGATAGAATGAGAAATTATGTGATTTGTTGTCTAAACAAATCTTTAAAAAAAATCCTATCCTGAGTCATTAGCTCTGACAGATGTATAGCTTGGCCTGCAGGAACCCAGTCTGTGGCTGGAAATGATGGAACCATGTTTCTGTGTACATCTGCACATTCAGAGGCATCTATAAAACATGTCAGGAAAATAAATCATGGTGAGGTTATACAGTTAGGGAATTTTGGAAAGCCTCCACAGACCCGAAGGGGACAAAAGGGCAGAGGGACCCAACAGAACTGCAAAGGAACATAATCAGAGAGAACTCCTTGTCACTAAATTACGCCTAGGATGCCCGGGATTTTCATAAATGCTTTGGGGAGCCCCTGTGTTCCCTTCTGCTCTGCCAAGGGCTCTCGAATTTTATTGCTGGCGTTACTTTGCTTTTAAATCTGCATCTTTGAGGTGTTAACCTTTCTTCACTAGATTTATTAACTGCCCTAAAGCAAAGGAGGAGGGAGGGGAGGAGGATGCAAAATGAACAGAAGAAAGACGGAACAGTGGGAGGGTAAAGGGGGCAGAAGATAAGGGATGGGTGAATGAAGACAGACGGTTAAGAGAGGTGACATGGAGGTTGGAAACCACAAACCCAGAGTAGAAGTAGGACCTGGCGCATGGTTTCCACTGTAGTAAAGTGTAGTAAATCAATGAGAAGGAAATTAATAGGGCAGTCATGTAAATGAAGAAGACTCCTTTAAGGTACATACGATACATTACAGATGATTTCGGAAACTAAATCTCTATAGGGCACAGTTTACAGTTGATGCTGTTGAGGAAGGATTAGAAAACATGGCAGTGGAAGGAAGCGAAGGACGGCCTTTTGAATAAAATGGAGAGAACAAGGAAGCTATTAAACTAGTTAAAAATACTGAATATGTGAGTTTGAATGAGGCTGCTGGCCCCTCTAGTCAAGTACCACCCGATGCTTGTCTGGAACTCTTCAAAGGTTTGTTGTTTGAGACCCACTTTTTGAAGGTTGTTTCTGTCCTTTCCCCGAGGGCCCATGACAAGATCACAGCTGTGACCTTTTGTGTGGGGTACATCAGGTCTTCTACTGAGCTAGCGTTATGCTGTTGAGCTGTGGCCAAATTCTGGAGCGCACAAATTGCTTTTAAGGAGAAAGGTGGAATAAAAATATTTTAAATAAATAAATCAAATGCTCCTGCTGGTGAGCTCACTAGAACCAAAAGCAGTTCTGGAGAGCAAGGAGAGGACCAAGGGCAGTGAGCACGAGTGCCCTTGTTTTGTAGCTGTTGAGAGTTGTTTATTTTCACCTGAAAATTCTGATTTTGGATCAATGCATAGGGGGATTTTTGCCACTGTACCCTAAGTTTTTGTACATTCGATGTGGCTGATGGGTGAATATGAAGGAGTGGGGATCTCTTCTCTCCATCCTCACAGCCCCAATCTTCAGTGTGCAACCCCTTCCCAGATGTTCAAGGAAGAACACAATTGGACCAGTGAATTTGCAAGACGTGAATAACTCCTAGGAAACTTGTAATTGGTTTTGATCAGCTCATTTAATAGAAAGGCAATGAGAACATTTGCATGCAAGTGGTTGATCATATGTTAACTAAGAATTACTTAATTGCCTTAATGGTTTAATTTTATTTGTCACTAATCTGATTAGGACGGGAGAACTAGTGGGTGGGAGACTGCAGGGGAAATCGTCCTTTTTCTACTGCATTAGAGAAGCTGTGGTGGATTTATTAAGGGAGTGCCACAGTGTTTTCTTCTCAGATCCCTTCCCCCGCCACTTTTTTTGCAAGGTTTCCAGTTCCTTCTGAGAATAGCCCTGAAATACAAGGCTCTAATAACATGCATTAATTTCTGTCCCAGATAAGGGGAGCCATGCCGTTGCTTGCTGAGTAATTTAATAGGGCCTCAGATCTAATTTAATAGCTCCTTTATGTCTCTGTCAGGGACAGTTAACACTGATTGGTACAACATCTTATAGAAGTCAATAAATACATTAATCTCTCGGGAACTTGAGACAACAGTTCTGTTAGCCATGGGAGAGAGCTACAAGGACAGCCAAGCTGAAGGGACGAAACTGGGGTGGGAGAGAGTGAAATTTAGCCACGTCTGGAAAATAAACAGATCTAAATCTGGTGTTAGTCTCAACTGGAGAAGCCATTCCATCCCAAGGGCTGGACTTGACTGAGTAGGAGATCACCAGGAAGTATTTGCTACTGTATTGGAAGAGGCTGCCTCTCAGTGGTAGACCACACCATCTTCAGTCAGACGGTCCGTGAATTGAATCCCCTGTTTCCTCACTCCAAGTCCCAGTTGACAATATTCAGCTCTATGGACCAAAGGCCTGACTTATTATACTAAAGCAGCTTCCATCCTGAACCTAGCCCACCAAAATCAGACTTATGTAAGTGGTGGCTCATGAAATCCTACTCATTTCAAAGGGTCTACTTTCATTGGAACTAACTGTTACATACAGCACTGATGTTACCTGTCTGTCATGGGTTTGGAGGGAAAGTTCCATCCTATGGGGAGTGGAAGGCGGGACATCAGGAGGAGGGGCTGTACTGTATATATATGTGATGCGTGTGTGGTGAAGCTAGGAGACGCTGGGATGTGACGAAGCAGCAGCTGGGAAGAAGAAGCTGGTGTGGGAGTCTGTGTGTCAGACAGGGTACTACTGTGTGTCAGAGTACCAACCTGATAGGTTCAGGTGTCTGTTGGTTAGCCAGAACTGATAGGTTCAGGGTCTGTGCTTCAAGTTAAGGGTTCTGTGTGAACCAAACTGTATGCATGTATGAGTGAGACTAAGCCACGTTACTATATCTTATTCACCTGATTATTTTATTTTGCCTGTGTGTTGTTTTAAATAAACCTTATTCTTTTATTGGTTAAAAATCCATCCCTGGTCTGTGTGACTTCTTACAGGGAATGGTTGGTGGCAGCTTAGTTAACGTGTGGCAGGTCCCAGTAGGTCTGGGTTTGCCACATTGATTGGTGTCCAGCGTGTGGGATACGACTGGTCCAGTTGTCCAGTGGTACAGCAAAGCCTTGGCAAGTGTGCCCAGAGCAAGGGGGGTCTAGTCAGGGACAATCTGAGAGCACGTAGGTAATCTTCTAGGTGTACCTCACGGGGGGGTGCACTAGTAGAAGAACGTGTAACCTCAGATTGGGGACTAGATTAGGGTGCTCTGAGGCAGCCTGTTTTGGCGGGAAAAAAGCTGAGGCAAAACTGTAAAGTAACAGTGATCTAGCCTGCCTGCTGAGAGGCCCAGCAGAGGGGGGTAGACTCTAACTCGCTACAGTTGCAAGTAGTAGCAATCTATAGGGAAAGCTGGTTCTGAGGCAAAAGAGAAAAAAAAAGTGGTCGTTTTATTTTGAGGCTTGACTTTTTAAAGCAGCTTGTTCTGAGGGGGGATTATGCCCTTGACTCGAAGCCAAATGGCAGAAATGGGTGAAGTGAAAGACCCCCAGGTAGACCAAGGTTCTGAGGATGAATTTGGCTCAGTGCAGGGTGACAGCACGGGAGAACAGAACCCAGAACTCAGAAAATTGCTCATAGCCCAACAGCATGAACTGAGGGTGAGGGAAATGGAGGAAGTGAGAGAACCACAGGGAGACCTAAGAAACTTTAAGTTATCTCTAGAACATGAATTCAGAATGAAAGAACTAGAGAAGGAGGAACAAATTGAACAGCTTAAAATAAGAGGAAGAGAAAGAGCTGAAATCAGGCAGGCAGAGGCAGATGCCAAGGAAAGGGGAATGGCCATGAGGATAAAAGAGATGGAACTGAAACACAGAATTAGAATGGCACAATTAGAATTAACATTCCTCAATAAGAGAAATAACAATTTATCAGTTGAAGAAATTTTGGAAAAAGAAAAGTATGAGGCTCAGGCCAGACAAAGTGAGCAAGATCTTGAAAAATATAATCAGCAAAAAGACATTAAATTAAAAGAAATCAGAGATGAGACTGAAGAAAAAGTAAAAGAGATAGAAGCTAGGGCTGAGGAAGAAATTTTACAGATCAGGGCTGAGTTTGAGGCTAAGCGAAAGGAGCTGGATTTGAGAATAAAAGGGAAGAAATTGCAGCAAGGGGGAGGGGCCCATGGTGAAGGGAAGCCCTCAGACATGAAACCAAGACCTCAGATTTTGGAGGGAAAACTAAAACCAGAGGAGAAAGACTCCAAGTACAGCAGAAAATGTTATTTCTGTCAGGGAAAGGGCCATCTAATCTCAGGGTGTGAGAAATGGAAGCAGATAAAGGGAAATGTGCCTCATGATTCAAGTGGAACCAAGCCAAAAGCTGTGTTCTGTGTCCAGAAAGAGCAAGGCTCATTGTCACTGAGGGACCCTGTTGCCATGGCTACTCAATCTGGAACAGCTACATCTGCTGATCAGGCTGAGGAAAATGGTCCTCTTGTAGAGGTCAGGCGCTGCCTACTGGTGAGAACAGATTCCCAGTTGTTTGAAACAGCAGGGGTGGACGTAGGAATACTTGACCGTCAGTATCGGGGGCTGCGGGACACTTGTTCTCAGGTGACCCTGTGCCATCCAGATATTATTCCTAGGGAATATGTGATCCCAAATGAGAGCATGAAGGTGGCAGGGATTGAGGGGCAGGTAATCTCTCTGCCGGTAGCGGAGGTACCTGTGAACTTTCAAGGCTGGAGGGGAGTTTGGCGGCTAGCAATTTCATCGACTCTGCCAGCAGCCGTGCTCGTGGGAAATGACCTGGCTGAACATGTGAAACGGGTGCTAGTGATTACACGTTCACAAGCCACCACGGGGACAGTTCAAGGGGGTAATGATGAGCCAGAGATGGAAGCAGAGGGGAGTTCAGAAGCTGTGGTGGAAACCTTAACCACAGACAGCAGATTTGGACAAGAGCAAAAGGCAGACGCCACTCTCCAAAAGTGTTTTGAACAGGTGACTGACGCCCAGCTAACACCTGAAACCCCAGTGAGATTTCTGGAGAAAAAGGGGATTTTATATAGAGAGACCCTGAGGAATATCTCAAAAGGGGGAGATGGGATCCGAAGTCAGCTAGTGGTACCTGAAAAGTATCGCCCCATGATCTTACAAAGGGGGCACTCTGACATGTTTGCTGCACACTTAGGGGTGAACAAAACACAGCAGAGAATCACACAGAATTTCTACTGGCCTGACATAGGAAAACAGATCAGGGAGTTCTGTAAACAATGTGATGTGTGTCAAAGGCAGGGGAATAGCCGCGATAGGACCAAAGCAAAGTTGTGCCCTTTGCCTGTGATTGACACTCCGTTCAAATGCATAGGGGTGGATATTGTGGGACCTTTGCCCAAGGCCACAAAGAGGGGGAACAGGTTCATTCTCACAATTGTGGACCATGCCACGAGGTACCCTGAAGCCATACCCTTGACTAACATTGAAACTAACACAGTGGCAGATGCCTTGGTGGGGTATATGTCCAGGATGGGATTTGCCTCAGAAATAATCACAGATTTGGGCGCATCGTTCACATCAAAGCTCATGAAACGCTTATGGCAAATCTGTGGAATTAAGCACAAGGAAACCACTGCCTATCATCCTGAAAGTAATGGGTTAACTGAGAAGTTCAATGGGACTCTAATGCGCATGATTAGGGCTTACTTGGCAGAGAATCCAAACAATTGGGACCAGAAGCTGCAATCCCTTTTGTTTGCTTATCGATCAGTGCCCCAAGCCAGTACCGGGTTCAGTCCATTTGAACTTTTATTTGGGAGAAGGGTGAAAGGGCCCCTTGATTTGATCAAACAAAATTGGGAGCAGATCACCCAGGATGACCCACAAGACGTTGTGACATACATAGACTCTTTGAGGAAGGACCTAAAGAGAAACCTAGAGCTAGCAGCAGAGACCCTGCAAGCTCAAAAGGTCAGAAAGAAAGCTTGGGTTGACCAGAGAGCCAGTGAGAGGCACTTTAACCCAGGGGAGGAAGTGCTTTGGCCTAGGCCCTGCAAAAAGAGCAAACTGCAGCTGGGTAGCCCAGAAATAAAATACTTGGGTCACATGGTAGGGGGAGGAGTGATAAAACCCCTAGAGGCCAAAATAGAAGCAGTTCGTGATTGGCCCAGACCCAACACCAAGAAAAAAGTCAAATCATTTCTTGGGTTGGTGGGCTACTACAGAAAGTTCATCCCAAGGTTTAGCGAGATTGCGGCTCCGCTGACCGATCTGACGAGGAAGAAGACTGATGACCGCATCCCGTGGACCAGCGACTGTGAGGCGGCGTTCCAGAGGTTGAAGGAGGCGCTCGTCCAGTATCCAGTGCTGCGTGCTCCAGACTTCGACCGGGAGTTCATCATCTACACCGATGCGTCTAACAGCGGGGTAGGAGCAGTTCTTTGCCAGGAGGATGAGAATGGTGACCAGCATCCAGTGTCCTACCTGAGTAGGAAACTTCAGAAAGGTGAGAGACATTTGGCAACCGTGGAGAAGGAGTGTTTGGCCATAGTCTACGCGATCCAGAAGGCCAAGCCTTACATCTGGGGAAGACATTTTGTTCTGTGCACTGACCATTCACCACTGCAATGGTTAAAGACAATGAAAACCCACAATAGCAAACTTATGAGGTGGGCTTTAAACCTACAGGACTATGACTTTGAAGTGAAGGTGGTCAGAGGGTCAGTGAACTGTGTTGCTGACGCCTTATCAAGAAGACCTGAAGAATGAAGACGGCGAAAGAACATGGACTATGTATATATGTTGGTGACCAAAGGTTAAATGTGCCTGTTTTTTGAACTTGGTTTGTATGAATAAAGGTAAATTGATGTAATGTATATGGTAAATGGTTAAATGCCTAATTGCTATGGTTAACTTAGAATGTAAGTTTAAGTAAGTATGATATGGTATGTATAACTGTTGTTGTGTGTTTTATCCAGGTTGTTTTTTGGTGAAAAGCACCTTAGCTTTCCCCCTACAAAACAACTTATAAAGAGGGGAGGTGTTACATACAGCACTGATGTTACCTGTCTGTCATGGGTTTGGAGGGAAAGTTCCATCCTATTGGGAGTGGAAGGCGGGACATCAGGAGGAGGGGCTGTACTGTATATATATGTGATGCGTGTGTGGTGAAGCTAGGAGACGCTGGGATGTGACGAAGCAGCAGCTGGGAAGAAGAAGCTGGTGTGGGAGTCTGTGTGTCAGACAGGGTACTACTGTGTGTCAGAGTACCAACCTGATAGGTTCAGGTGTCTGTTGGTTAGCCAGAACTGATAGGTTCAGGGTCTATGCTTCAAGTTAAGGGTTCTGTGTGAACCAAACTGTATGCATGTATGAGTGAGACTAAGCCACGTTACTATATCTTATTCACCTGATTATTTTATTTTGCCTGTGTGTTGTTTTAAATAAACCTTATTCTTTTATTGGTTAAAAATCCATCCCTGGTCTGTGTGACTTCTTACAGGGAATGGTTGGTGGCAGCTTAGTTAACGTGTGGCAGGTCCCAGTAGGTCTGGGTTTGTCACACTAACAAGCTGCCTTAGTTCCTTTTAAGGAGAAAGGCAGCCTAAAATATTTAAAATTGATTAATTAAATAACATAGGTAGTCTGCCATTTTCATGATTATGACAGGATCCTGGTATACTTGGGTCCACCTGCATTCAAACCACATCTAACCCTTCCTTTCTGGTGAGCACCTTAGAGTAGGATGTGCCTGTCTTTCAAAGCCTTCTATCTGTATTTTTAAAGTGAATAGTATGAATAACATTTTCAGGTGTGTAGTTCAAACAAAAATGCAATGGCTTGTATTTTTAAAACCAGATGGACTTTCGAACAAATGGTTAAAACCAACCAATGGAAATTTGATGGCACTATGCAAGGCTTCAAGGCAACTGAAGCCATGATGGCAAAGCATCAAAATGGATTAATCTAGAATTCAAAATATCCTTTTGGTGGTCTGTGAAGTGAGAATTCCTTGGTTGCAAACATAATAAACTGGTACCAGGTTTCTAATAAGGATGCTTACTGGGGAGTCAAAGCTTGTTGTGCTGGTAACAGCCCACCTTCTTCTTTGTTTTCTGGCTAAATTTTAAATAAACTCCAGCAGCTACATCTACCAGAAATAATCCTGTAGCACCTATAAGACTACTTTTCATTTATATTTTTTATAAATGTTTGTGTGTCTGTGAACACTTCTTCAGATGAATGGAGCGGTTCTTTCCCCTGTTCACCCATAGAAATGTGGTGGACACACTTTCTAGTACAAAGTTGAAAGAGGGGCGCTTCTGCCATCCACTTGGTCCCCGAACCGTTCAGAAGGCTACTTGGAGTCCTCGGCAATGGGGCAGCCCATGGACATTGAAAGGAGGACAAAACGCCCAGGTGGGAGATGGGAGGAGGACAAGCTACAACTGGAGGATGAGGCCACAGATGGGGTGGAGTGGCAGGACCCAGGGATAAAGGAAGAGGAGGAGGAAGAAGCAGGGTTGTCAGAGTTGAGATCAGAAGGGTGGCTGGAAGCCTGGGAAGAACGGTCACCCCATCTTTTGTGCTGTAGGAGAACCAACCACTGCTCTTTCAAGACCCATGGACAGGAGAGTGGGTCACTTTCATTGGGGGGGAGGGAGCACCCATCTTCACACACACACACACACACACACACACACACACACACAAATGCACACACACACCTGGACCCTCACAACAGCAGCCAAACTATCTGACCAAGCCATGACCAAGGAAACCCACACCAACCCAGAAAATGTGTTCATTTAAATCAAACAATTTCTCCCCATTAGAAAGAACCAATGCTGGAAACATTTAAGTTTTTTAAAATTTATTTTTATGTCTGTTTAAAGGCAATGTTTATCCTTTGGAAAACACTTTGTTTTCAGATACAGTTTTGTACTGAGTCTTTAAAATCTCCTTTTTAGAAAAAGGAGAGAGATCTATGGTTTTCAGCAATGTTCATTTCCTTTATGTTTTCTTCCAAAGCCACCGGGTTGTTGAGCAAAAAAACAAAAACAAAAAACCGAGGGGGCAAAGGAAGAAAGGAAGAGGCAATTATAATTTATTATGCAGTAATTGTTACCTAAATGTTTTTGAATAAGCAAAAATCACATCTGTTTAGGAGTGAGTTCTGGGCTGAGAGAATTCCCTTTGAAATGGAGCCGGCATTCTCAAAGTCTGTAACTGTACACAGAAAACAACATATTTATTTCCCCACTGAGTCCATTACATTCCCAAGTCAAACGGCATCTTCTTTTCCTTTCCCATATTAAAGCCTTTGATTTAATGGAGGTTTTAACTACTAGTTCTTCAGGGAATTTTCAGTAGGCTCTGCACAGATTAGGTTATTGGAAAGTATAGTTATTTGCTTGTAAAGTGGCAGTTCCGTGTCAAAATTGATTTTCTCTGGTGCTGCAACAGTAAGACAGATAAGCCTCTGCTTTGCATCCAAAATAACACGATCTCCCTGCCTGGATAGGTGCCCCCTCCTTTTCCTCCCTTCTCAATGCAATTGCTTCATTTACAGAGCTGCTTTGAAGAGAGAGCATAAAAGCATTTCAAAACAATGGAGCCACAGCTGGGACCTCCCCGGTTCTCTCCATCCTGGACGACTCCGGGTCCTCTCCAGAAGGAATAATCACAAGAAATGCCAGAGGCAGGGGAGGGGTATCAGGAGACATATATCTAGTGGTCTCTTGTGCTCCCAGAGGTATCTGGTGGGGCCACGGTGAGAGACAGGAAGCTGGACTAAATGGGCCCTTGGCCTGATCCAGCAGGGCTCTTCTGATGGTCTTATGACATGTGGACGGTAGCCATGTCCTCTCTTTGAAGAACCATCAAAGGTCAGTCCTTTACTTGGAACATTTTGAAGGAAATCAACCCTGAGTGCTCACTGGAAGGACAGATCCTGAAGCTGAGGCTCCAATACTTCTTTGGCCATCTCATGAGAAGAGAAGACTCCCTGGAAAAGACCCTGATGTCAGGAAAGAATGAAGGCGAGAGGAGAAGGGGACGTCTCAGAACGAGATTGTTGGACAGTGTCATTGAAACGACCAACATGACTTTGACCCAACTCCTGGAGGCGGTGGAAGACAGGAGGGCCTGGCGTTCTCTGGTCCATGGGGTCACGAAGAGTTGGACACGACTTAACGACTAAACAACAACACCTTGCTGAGATGATGGAAGAATTCTTCAGACATGTTTTGGGTATTGTTTTAGGCTAGGAAGAGCCTACAGTTCATTTATATTTCTTAAACTTATTCGTTAGTTTGCATCCGTAGTAGACCAACATACTGATCCTGTGTTTTTCAAGAGTCTCCATTTCCCTAGCCCTGTTCTCCATGAAGCATTCCTGAAACGTCGGCCATGTCATGTGGCCAAGCTGGCAAACATTGGAACTAACCTTTGACTTGTCACCTTTTGAACAAATCCTAATGAAGAAGTATAGCAGAATCAGCAGATGGCATGGAAACAAATAGTTTAAATCCACACTGGATAATCTGCCAGACTTTTCAATCGGTCGTTGCCTAGTAATCTGCAAGGTTTAGACATTTCATCCCATTAAGGTTAATGCCGGCTTAATCTTTGGCTGTCATCAGGATGGGAGGAAGAAATAAAAAAAGAACAGTGAGAGAAATAAAGAGATGTTGGCACCAGCCTTTAAAAACGATGCATCAAGATCTATTTACATGGATTCCCTTATAGGTTATGGGCAGAAATACATATATGTCATTGTTGTGTCCTTGTACGAGGAGATTAGCATCTGCAATGCATCACAAGGGGAAGAAAAATAAAGTTCATGGTTCAGAACCATCATTCTACTCTGTGTAATAGCCGAAATTAGGCTGCGCCCCAAATTCAGAGCCCAAATTACTAACCAGATCAGTCTGATTCAGATTGATTTGTACGAGGTGTGGATTGAAGCGGAGTGGCAAGATTTACTTCTGGAGCAAAGCAACTGTGAATGTACAAATTGATTTGTGTCCGGAGCACAAATCAAGTCTCTGGGAAGCACAAATCATTTCTATTACATTCTCTTTATAAAAAAAAAAGCAAATTTCAAAGATGCCTAGTACACAAATACCAGAAGCTAGCTGCCAGAAATTTGGCAGCTTTACTCCCAGCATTTGCATCTCCAAGATTTTTCTTCCTCAGAAATCAAAAAAGTTATAGCTGGTTTGCCTTTCCCATATATGTCAAAAGGAGATTTACACATCATCCCTCATCTGGGGCCCAGTTTAAATCGGACGGGGCACAGATCCCTCCAGACCAAATTGGTCTAAAATCAGAAATTGGACTCTAAGCTGTATCTGGGACCTGTGCCCCTCCCTAATAAAAGCTTGAAGAGAACCACATTGCCTAGTGAATTCACACTCTCCCAACCCATTTTCCTGTTCCATTTTTAACTGTTGTTTTCATCATAATAATGCATTTTGTTAGCAGTATCATTATCAGCTAATGTGTCTCTGCGTGTCTCTGTGTAACTGGTAAAACCACTCCTTAAACTCTCACTTATCTTGAAAGCCCTATTAGTTCTGATGTGATGGCGCACAGCGAACACACACACAGCAGCATCGGGAAGACATATGAATGAAATGTATTGCATTTTGTTGTTGTTATGTGCCGTGAAGTCGCCTGCTGTCTCCAAAATATCCTGTCCTCAGCTGCCCTGCTGAGCTCCTGCGGGGTCAAGCCTGTGGCTTCCTTTAGAGAGTCATTCCAAATCATATTTGGTCTTCCTCTTCTCCTGCTGCCTTTCCCATCATGATTATCTTGTCCATGATGTGCCCAAAACGGGACAGCCTCAACTGTCAACATTTTTGTCTCCAGAGATATACTTCAGGCTTGATTTGATCTGGGACCCACTTGTTCATCTTGTTGACAGTCCAGCGCCACATTTCAAATAAATTATTATTTAAACCTGCGAGCTTTCTTAGCTGTCCAGCTTTCACACCCATACCTGGTGATCGGAAATACAAGAGTGTGGATGATCTTGGCCTTCTTCTCCAGCGATCTGTCCTTACCCTTGATCACCTTTTCTAATTCCTTCACTGCTACCCTACCTCGTTGCCGTCTTCCTCTGATTTCTTGGCTGCCGTCTCCATTTAGATTGATGGTGGAACATTGTGTTTTAGAAAGCATATTTTAAATATTGGTCCTGTGTTAAGGATGAGATGGTTGAATTATAACCATGGTGTGTGGAGAAAGGGAATGAGTTCTGTGGCTTGTAGTTGGAAAACAGCTCAACAGACTGATATGAAACCTGGCAGGGTTGAAGCCATAGGTGTCAATTTTGAGGCAGAAAGGGGAGGAAAATGCATATTTATAAGAGTTTAAATTCTGACATGTGACTGATATTGTCAGTTTTATTTTCCCATAGACTTCGCTAGGGTTCAATTTGGTCCTCAGAGTTCTTCATCTGTAATGAATCCTTTGGGAAACAGCCTGTACGGTCTATGTCATGGCTGCGTCTATTGTGAACTTTTGCCCTGTTCCTCACTTTATCCGCTTAACTGTAAAGGTGATACTCCACTTTACACTATTATTTGATGTGTCAGACGTGTTCAGAGTTATCCTGCCTCTTGCCCATATAAGTTAGCCTTACATGGAAGTGGCCGGACAAGAATGAACATAAATAGTTTTCAGGGAGATGGGAGAAAACATAGGGGAGGGGCTGGTTGCACTGGTTTGAGGGAGTAGCTCAGGAAAGGAGCAGAAAAATAATGAGGACATCCTTAATCGTAAGGAAATTATTTTCCTTAATAATAAGGAAATTAGAAACTGCAGTACTAATTGTGCTTCCAGCATCTGGGTTGTGTGTTGTTGTTGTTGCCATTGTTATACGGGGGCGGTTCATGAATCCACCCTAAATGCTTGAATCTGGTTATTATTAGAGATACTATTAGAATTCCAGAATTACCAAGAGAAGTACCCAACGTTGCAAATTTCGTCATATTCAGGGTGGAAATCATTCGGCATTAAAGTTAAATAATTGCGCCCCATCGCTGTTCCCTCTGCCCAGCTTTGCTTTCCTGATTCTGCATTTTGACAACCAACAGGATCTCTGAAAGTTTCCAGACCGTGGAAGTTGAGTCATCATATTGTGTTTTCTTTTCCCATCCGTCCATTTCTCATTGCAAAGCCAGCTCTGTTGCCCAATCGTTAGGCCTGTCCAGACGCGCATCATGAACCAATTAAGGAGCCCTTTGACTTCCAAACCACAGCAAAGGAAGTGTTCCGTGCAGTCAGCCTTCCTTGGCCGCCCATGTGTCATTCCACCATACGCCTGGTATTGGTCGTAAAAACGCCAAGTTAAGTTAGTGGTTTCAGACATGTTGAATCGGACACTTCCAAATTGCTCATGGCAAGGGAGCCCTTTCATCTCGAGGCCTCCTATGAAAACAAAACCGCCTGCCATTTGTCTGGTGGAACACTGCCTTCCATGCTGCTTGGCTCTTCATAACCTCAAGAGAGGATGTTTCCATGTCTGTGAAGTCCAGGTTATTTTTCTTTTCACTGCTGAGTTGTTTCCTCTTCTTTCTGGGCAATGGCCATGACTCAATGGGCAAGAAGATGTCTTTGCTCCCTTACCTGGATGCAGACTGGCTGAGAATGGGTCAACGGATGCTCCTCTGCCTGGCTGTAGACGTTGAACCACGGCTTGTGTTAGGGCCTGTCACTTCATTCCTGTTGAGTAAGTGAAGCTTAGTTTACGCCTGTCTTCTCCAAAAAAGGAGAGAGAGATTGGCAACCCCCTCTAGCTTTTATTTACACACTCACCTCTGTCTGGTGCTCATAGTTATGAACCAGGAATGCATTATGTGCGCGCGCGCACACACACACACACACACACACACATGTGTGCCGGCACACGCACACACATCTCCTCCCCCCTCACTTCAAATTACTAGCAGGTGATAAATAGCGACTGCTTTCCACTCCATTTCACAAGGCACAGCTTCTTCCTTGCCCTCGTGAGGTTTCTGACCTTTCAGTGAATGACTTTTGGAGGCCCCCCGGGGCCTCCGGGGAGCAGTAATGGACTCATGTTAATTGCCTGTTGAAGGACAGAAGCAGTTCCTCACAGGATGATCGGTGATCCCCTTGTGGATATAGAGGTCCTGGTCACTGGATAGACTGCTCTCCCAGGCGCGGGCATGCAAACGTCATTGGGTCAATTCATCTCTCCTGCACCATAATCAACGGCCCCAGGGAGAATGGGGCCCGGGCTCTGATTCCATTGCCACTCAGGAGAGACAAGGGAGGGAAAGGGGAGAGGGGTGGATTCATTGGAATTCCCTGGTGGGCTGTCGTCATTTAGACCACACACACACACACACACACACAGCATAACCCACAAGATTTATAAAGTCAACCTTCCTGTTCTTTGCCGAGCGAAAGGCCTTTATTTGCTGATTAGATTTCCAACAACTTGCAGCTCAAGCTTGCAAAGGTCATTAAAGCAGAAGACAAAATGGGGAAAGAGGAAGATCTGTAATGAACCTATCTCTACCTTAGGGAAATAAAAGCCACAATGTTGTCGGCCATCTTCCCATCATCATAATGATGATGTTCTTAGAACTGCAGAGCTGGAAGAGACCCAGGGATCATGGAGTCCAGCCCCTGTCAAGGAAGCACGGTGGGGGATTCGAATTCCCAACCTTTGGCTCAGTAGCCAGATGCCTAAGCCCTTGAGCTAACTTCTAAAAGCAACTGTTTGGTGGGTTATTATTGTTTCTTTGAGAATATATTTATCCTGCTTTTAATTTTTTTAAAAAAATTCAGAGTGACTAATAATCGAAATAGATACGATAAAGCCGGTGACGAAATGTGATAAAACAATAAAAGATTAAAAGCAATACTATTATTAAAAACAGTGCATTAAAAACTGCATGGGCAACTGACAATATAAATAGTCAGGAAAGTGTCTGGAGCATTAGATGACATTTTTAGCTGGTAACAAAAATACCCAACGCTGGGAGTGGTCTTCTTCCCAGTTAAACACTGGGGTCTGAGGAGGGGGTACCACTTTGGAGAACACCTTCTCCACCACAACTAGTTGAATCTCACTGACGGGGAACGGTAAAGCCCCTCTCCAGTATAAATAATGGAGTTGTCTGTATTGAGGAAGGTGGTATTTCAGGTAAGTGAAATAAAATGAGCTAAATCCAGTTGTTTGTCTCAGCTAGTACGAACCCATTGTTTGTCTCAGCTAGTACAAACCCATTGAATCCGTGTGGTTTGTTGAATCAACACATATATTTTGTTGTTTAGTCGTTAAGTCGTGTCCGACTCCTCGTGACCCCATGGACCAGAGCACGCCGGACAATTGGATTTAGACAAGTACGCTGCATGTAATTAGAGGAGCATATATTACAATGCTAAACTTGAATTATTGGAGAACATCACCCCTTCCTGTAAGATGCCTCTCTGATTTTTTTCCTGAGTTTGTGTTGATTTATACAACCATCTTCCTTTGCGTGCTGAAATAGCTTTTGCATGGAGAAATAGCTTTTACTGGAGACAGGTGTTGCTGTTTCTGGGAGTACAGATTACAAGAGTAAATCTGTTTCATCTAAGGCACCTTTCATCATGAATGTTTTCCTGGCTGGAGCAAGAGTAAATAATGATAGTACAGCAGGTAGGAAGTACAAAGGTCTGAAGAAGCGGTGTATCTTTGTGGTGATACATCATCTGAAATTACATTCAGTATGTGTGTGTGTGTGTGTGTGTGTGTGTGTGTCTGTGTGTGTGTGTGTGTGTGTGTGTGTGTGTTTTGTAGACCACTGCTTGTATGAAGCTTCTCACAAATCTAAAGATGAGCATGGATGGCGGTAAAGAGGGATGATGGAAGGCTCTCTTGCACTTTTTGGCATTTCCTCATATGAAGGAATTTTTCATCAGTGGAGGCTGGAAGTGACTCCGGTCTCATGGGGATGGCAAAATCATCCCAGGGCTTTAACCAGAACCTTACTGTTGTTGAACCTCACTTGGGATAAGGTTCAGCACCTCAGACAGCTCCCATATAGTTAAGGCTAAAACCTGGGGTGGATTCACTGCCCCAGCAAAATTGGGGTCACAAGCTTCCACTACATAGAATAATAGGAACGTAGAATAGGAAGGAACCCTAAAGGTCTCTTGTCTCAGCTTTAGCCCCACTAAAGCAGGAAACCCACCCTGAGAGTGTGGATGCTAGCATATCCTTTTCACCAATACATAGTGCTTAGTTAAGGAAGTGACTTTTTTTTTAAACTGACCCTATTGGTTGACATAATATTTGGCCCTGGTTCATGCACATCAAGGATGGGGACACAAGTCGTGGGACTTAAGTCCAACTGTCAAGTTGGACTTAAGTTGCACCAGTGATTGATTCAGGGTTTGTTTTTGCTTTTTTCAAATGACTCAGACTCAACTCACAACTTGGAACCTTCCACCCCTCCTTTTTTCTGAGGAAAAAAAGCTTGTTTTTTATAAGGACTCAGACTTGGGACCAAAGACACGGACTTGAGACTCAGACCCATTTCCTAGTCAATATCCCTAATGCACACCATGCTGAAATGTCAGTACTTAAGAAAATTCTTTGAGTGGCTCGCTATTTATCCATCAACCTTTCTGCCATTTTGTAGAGTGTCCCCGATCACATCTGAACCAAGAACAAACTTACTGCCATTTGTGAAGACTCCCATCCACCCACCATTAACTCCATGCTAATCCACTTTGAGCAGATGGCTTTTGGTGGGGTGGCACCATTCTAAACAGGCAGAAATGGTCACAAAAGGTGGTCAATACAGACAGGAAACCTAGGCCAGGCTTTTGTTTTTATTAAAGCCTTCCTTGGGCCCTCAAAAATGTGGAGCATATATGATGTGGCCCTCCTGTTTAAAAGTTTGGAGACCCCTGCCCTAGAGGCACAGTGGGGGAACTGAACTCCCAACCTCTGGCTCTGCATCCAGATACCTAAACCACTGAGTTATCCTGCCAGCTCTGGGCAGTAATTAACCGAACTAATTTCAAACAATTTTTTAAAAAGTTTATTGATTAATGAAATCTTACCATTATAAAGTGCCAAGTGAACTTTAATAATACAGTACTAACATGTTAGCTCTAATACTAATGTTTCTTAGCTCTGAAAATAATTGCAGACCTTCTTAACTGATGTTGTGGGTTTACCTTTTCAGGCCAACAAAAAGGCTCAGAGCTCTCTTTGCAAGCTCTTGAGATACAAACACACACACACACACACACACACACACACACACACACACACACACACACACACACACACACACACACACACACACACACACACACACACACACACACACACACACACACACACACACATGGTAAGAGAGTTTTGATGTAGACTCTGCTGTCTTAGGATGTAATGGTGAGGGAAATCCCCTATATACAAAGAAATCTCATCAGATATGTACTAGATTTCACCTTTAATGAGCCCAGAGCTTGCTGGGAGGCAAGGAAGGCCATTATAAGCAATTCATTTTGCAAATGCAAACAATATTTTTGAAACACACACATACCAACTGTATTTCCTGTTAATTCATATCCTGCCTGTTTAAGGTATTTTTCCATAGGTTGATGTCAAAGATTGGAAGGAGGTTTAAGGATCTTTTATAATTTATATATTATTATATACTATATATGGTGAAGTGAGGATGGGAATCATTAGTACTTTGGAGGCAACTATTCGGTGGAAAAGGTCAGGAGCATTTCTGATATATCATTTTGGGGTTATGGGATGTAGGCAGGGAAGAGACTCCAGCCCAGTGGGACCTAGAATGCCATTCCTCAACACTCAAAGGCGTGACCACCTTGTGGGACTGGTGTTTTGGTTATTCTTCGGCAGTGGTCCAAGCTGGTCCTGCCCTTCTCGGCTTTGGCAGTTGCATTCTCCATAATGTTTGTGTTGTAGTTCTCCAAATATAATGCCACTATCTATTGATTTATTTAAAACATTTTTAGCCTGCCTTTCTCCTTAAAAGGACCCAAAGCGGCTAGTCGTGCTGGTGTGGTGATTCTGGGAGGTGTAGTTAAAAAAAATAGGGGAAAAAGCCAAGCTCTGGAACACTGCAAACAAAATATGTGCATTTCATATTGGAGAAAACCACGCAGCACCTTGAACACATGCAGTCTTGTCTGACTTCAGCAGGTAAGCAAGATCAGGCCTGGCTAGTATGGGGATGAGGGATCACCAGAGAGAGTTGGATACTATACTGGGAAAAAGGACTAACTAAGTGTAGAGCACCTTCCTAGATTCAGCCTCCACATCTAGGGTGGACATATCTCCTCCTTTAGGGAGGGAAGTTCTCCTTTTGAATTGCTGTCCTTCTTCTCAGTGACATGTACGGTACATGGCCAACCAACCCCCAACTCCCAGTGAGCTTCTCTGGCTGGGACAGGAAAGGAAAGCTTTCCTCATCTCTCTCTCTCTCTCTCTCTCTCTCTCTCTCTCTCTCTCATACACACACACACACACCCAAAAAAGGCAACAAGCTGCAATCCAATGCATACTCTCTTCCTGGGATTGAAATCCTATTGAATATAGTGGAAGGCACCTCTTGAGTAAAAATGCACATGAATGCCCCAGTAGGATCTTTTTGTGTTGTTTTGTTGGAAAAGAGGGACTGAGATGTGGCTTCTTCACAGGTCCCTTCCCGACCTGCCCTTTTGTATTTCATGCATCTGAGACGCAGCGCCTGAGATCCTTCGCCCGCCCTGCGCAACAATCCCCAGCGTGCACCAGGAAACAGTCACCGGTTGCCAAGGCAACATCCAACAAATTTCAATGATAATATTTATGGTGATGCTTATTGTGGGACACCACCAGAGAAAGTAGTTTATGTGAGCTAATTGGCTATATGTCTGCACGTAAAAATAGGTTAAAGAAATGTTCTTGTATTTATTAGCTTGCTTCTGTGACCTCTTTACCCCCCCTCCCTTTTTCCAAGCCTGAGGCAGAATTTAAATTTGAGCAGAAGAGAATGTTGACGTTGTTTTGCCAGCTTATGAAGCAATTAATTATTCCCAGACTGATGGAACCTCGGCTTTTGTCCTTCTTTCAGTTCTCTCCGTACTTTCCCCCCTCCCTTTCCTTTTCTTCCCAGTGAGATTAAATAAACTGGATGGTAGCGCCATGAAAACAAAAATAAGAGACCAGAAAAAAGGAGCTGTGTTCACAAGCTGGTCCTGTGGCATCCCATAATTAAAGGTGAAATGGGCCTGGAGGCTGGCCAGACAGGCAAACAAAAAGCATTTTAAACAGCCTCCCAAAGGCGGTAACAAAACCAAGTTTTAGAAAGCTTCCAGCGATCCCGCCAGAGATTTTAGCCACCCAAGTGCTCACCGCTTAGCCAGGATGAAGCAAAAGAGCAAGAAATGAAAGAAAAGATAGACACAATGGGAGGAAATGGCATGCTACCTTTCCCATTTTGTTTCAGTCATTGGGAGCAACAGCAAAATAAGGATCACACCATACATTTATTTACTTATTTAATATATTTTTATCCCACCTTTCTCCTTGAGAAAGGACCCAAGGCGACTGGCATCATTAAAAGATTTTATTTGACGCTAACAAGAGTGAGTATACAAAGACTGAAAAGGGTCAAGCAAATACACTAAAAGACAGTAAACAAAAGCAGCACCAAAAACACATGTCTAAGGCACAACCATCCATTAAAAAGCCCCACTTAGGCAGCCAGTCATTAAGGGAAAGCTTGCCCAATGAGAAAGGACATTGCCTGCTTGCGGAACGACAGCAAAGAGGGGGCCACCTTGGCCTCCAGTGGGAGGGAGTTCCAGAGTCTGGGAGCCGCCACAGAGAAGGTCCTGTCCTGTGTCCAAATGCCCCTGTGAGAAGGGTGGAACCGAGAAAGATTCCTCTCCAGATGATCTTAACACTTAAGCAGACCTATAAAGGGAGACACAGTCCTTGAGACAGCTGGGACCCAAGCCATTTAAGGCTGTATTGGTTATAACCAACACCTTGAATTCAGCCCAGAAATGGATTAGCAGCCAGCGGAGTTCCTGTAACAGCAGGATTGTGGGATCCCTGTCACCAGCCCCAGCTAGCAATGTGGCTGCCACTTTTTGGGCCTGCAGAAGTTTCCAAACACTTTCCAGAGGCAGCCTCACATAGAGCACATTACGGTCATCCAGGTAGGACGTTGCTAAGGCATGTTACCATGGTCAGATCACACCTCAGAAACGGGCACAGCTGATGCACGAGTGTGTGTGGCAATCTGGAGAAGCAAGGCTTGTGAAGAACAGGTTGGAATGGGTTGATGTTCTGAGTCAAGATGCTCCCACAAATACTGAGGCCGCAAACCAGGGACTAGTACTAGCCCCTTGAATTTGGCATGAAAAACCACAGGGAGCCAGCGCAAGCAAGCTAGCACCGGCAACATGAGATCCAACTTGCTCACCCTTGACAACATTCTGAGGCTCTTGCACCTCCACTCCATCTTGTATCCTCTTTTCCTTAGGACAGTTTGACTGCAGCCAAGCTTTTCATCTTGTATCCTTTGTCCAGGCTCATGTCTGGACCACCCATGGTCTAAACTTCTTTTTCATAGCCCCAGAGCTGCATTCCTCTGGAAGTTCAGGGTTGTCTCCCCTTTCTGGGTCTTTGATCTCTGGGATCTCTGTGGGTTTATGGTGTGCTTAATCCAGCAATTCTACACCCATGTTGGGTTGAAGAGACTTGGCTTGCCCTCACTTGCCAATGCATCTGGTGAAGACACAGCATTGCCAAACGCTCCTTCCAAAATTGCAAAATACGTTCAAGACTGTGAACATGGAAATCAGTGTTGGCCTGGTGGATCAGGCAGTATGAGTGGGAGGGAGATTATATAATATAACCACAAAGGCTTCTGGTTCCCATTAAAGTTAATGGGAATTTCAAAAGTGAATTCCCCCTGTGTACCCAAAGCTCTTACTTGGGCTGCCTCGAGTACATATTTCATTTGTTTGTAATAACTGGAGTGACTGTGTGTTAACTCCTGCCACCTCTCCAACACGGATCCCTGTGGGGCTGAAGACAGTAGAATACAGGCCTGTGGACAAATGAGAAACACAGCAACGAGTCCATGTCACTTGACGGATACAAACTCAAGAGGTTCATTAATCTCTCTATAAATTCCCACATGTCTTTGGCCAAGTTCTTCACATCGTCAGAAATTCCAATGTTCGAGTGCTTTCTGTCCCCAAAAAAAGAGATCTCGGCTACAACCTTCATTTCTGGTATGGAGGAGAAAGTTTATCAATGGATATAAAGCATTTGTATGGCTTCTGCATCTCATCGCAAGTAAAAGAAAACTGTACTAATTAATATCAACTCATTATTAATCCTTCAAGTATTATCTTTAAGGTTTCTCTCCACTTCGCAAAAGACACTCCGTGTCTTATTTCATCTCGTTTGACTCTGAATTGCCCAGAAAGGCTGGTACTGCAGTCTTTGAATTACAAAATCGCCTTGCCAGTTTAGGAACTGGAAGGGAATGATAGTGGTGGGGAAATGAATCAATGATAAATAGAGAATAAATTATAAATAATTATAGATGATTGTTTTTAACTGGTTGCTTCCAAGCTGGGTCTAAGTTATTGCTTTCATCACCAATTAAATCATGGGTAAATGAAAGAGAAGGTGTGGGTTCTAATCCCTGATATATTCAATTCTAAGCCACCTTGGGTCTTTTTGGGGAGAAAGGCAGGATAGGAATATTTTAAATAAATAAATTTACATAAATAAGAAGGTCCACTGTGCTTACATTGTAGAAACTAAGCATTTGATCGCATCAAATAGTTACCAAAACCGTCTTGCTATTGAGTGCCTCGGAAAAGTGTCAGACTGGATAATGTGTTGAATAATGTAGGCATCCTTTCTGTTTTGCTCTGTTGTTTATAATATATTCATGGAATTGGAAGCTTTTATGTCTTTTCTCAGCAGTGGTCACAGCTGATGAGATGTTCTACTACTATAATGAACCTGGAGAAAGCAGAGAGAAAATGCATCCATTCTGTTTCCCAGGAGGTGTTTCAGAGCATAAACACAACGCATCTATACTGAAAGAGTAGCCCACTTCACGTGTTCACCTCCAAGCGCTCTCTCAGCATGTGCCGAGGGAGAAAGGAGGCTCTGTGTGATAGCCTCCACTCAACATCTCTGTCTCCTCCAGCTGTGAAGGGCTTCAACCTTCATGCATGATCTGAAAGCTATACTTGGAGTATCAGGAGACTGCAGTGGGGCTGTCCTAAATTCTTTCCATTTTCACTCTGTTCATTTTGGGAGTGTTTGGGTGAAAGCCCCCAAAAGGTTACAGTGGTGCCTCGCTTTATGATTGCCCCGCATTACGACGAATCAGCTTAAAGACGATCTTTTTGCGATCGCAAAACAATGGTCTGAATGGGGAAATTTCGCTTTGCGATGATCCCGAAGCAGGGAACCGATTCTTCGCAAAATAACATTTTTTGAACAGCTGATCGGTGATTTCAAAATGGCCACCGGGTGATTAAAATGGCTCCCTGCTGTGTTTAGGGACAGATTCCTCGCTATACAGGCAGCGAAAATGGCCGCCGTATGGAGGATCGTCGCTGGATGGTGAGCTTTTACCCCATTGGAACGCATTGAACGGGTTTCAATGCATTTCAGTGGGGTTTTTATTTTCGCTTTACGATGTTTTCGCTTTACGGCGATTTTCCTGGAATGGATTATCGTTGTTAAGCGAGGCACCACTGTATTCGGGTAACTCTTGAGCATGTGAGAGAAACGAATGCATTTAGACTCAAATTATGAATCAATTAGAAGTTTGCTAATGGAAAAGGACAACTTAATTCAATTTATTTGTGAACAAAAGTATGGTTGAGGAGAGCCATGTACACCGCTTTATCTCATGGAGGAGCCGTGGGGTATAAATCTAAATAATAAATAAATGATAATAAACAAATCGCTCTTTAAATTCTGGTTAAGTAATAAATGTGCATATACCTATTTAAACCCTTTGGTTTGGTTAGGATGATTTTAAAAAGTGAAATCCTAGATGAGATTTTATACCTTTATTCTGTTAAGGCTTTTAGGCTACTAATAAAATGTAAATTTAATCACCACTTTGAAAGTAAGTAATTGTTAAACAGATTCCCTTTTTAACATAGATGTAATCAAATTAGATGTTTCAGGCTTATTAACAATTAGCTTAACGTGTTAACATTTTCTCACTAACTTTCCAGTCTCTCCTGGTGAGGCACTCTGGAAGCCTCGGAGAAAGAATAGAAGAACTTATTTATTCAGTGCTTATTTAGGCTTTTAATCTTTCTGGTCTCTGTACATTTAACAAAAATAATAGCATTCTCCATCAAGGAATCGATCCCTGGAGTTTTAAATGTATAGGTGTCTTCATATTTATGAAAATATTTCCCTTCGTTCTTTTAGCCTCCAGAAAATTCTTAAACGGTGTGTTGCAGAAGTAGAGTCCATTTTTTAACAGCAACACAATTCAAAGCCAGAGTGTGAGGGGGTTGCTATCGGGTGCCTTGGTCTGCCCTAGTTCCCCCCCCCCATAGCCCCCAATGTAGGGTAGAGCAGCTGCTCTGCAGTCCAAAGGAGACAACGAGGTGTCAATCTATAGGGAGAGAGGTGAGGAGCTGAGCCTGGTAGTGCAAAAGGCAGGCCCAGAAGGGTCTTTAAAGGAGGGTGAGGAAAATTCCTGCTCTTCCATTCTAGCAATTCAAAATGATCTGGATAGGCTGGAGCACTGGGCTGAAAACAACAGAATGAAACTCGACAGGGATAAAGTCCTGCACTTCGAAAAAAGAAACCAAACACACAGTTTACAAGATGGGGGAGACCCGGCTCAGCAGTGTTACCAGTGAGAAGGATCTTGGAATGCTCGTAAATCACAGGCTGAGGATGAGTCCACAGAGCAATGTGACTACAAAAAAAAGGCAAATGCTATTTTAGGCTGCATTAACAGAAGTATAGTCTCCAAATCCCTTGAGGTACTAATTCCCCTCTGTTCAGCACTGATCAAGCCCCATCTTGAGTACTGCCTCCAGTTCTGGACACCACACTTCAAGAAGGATGCTGACAATTGGAACAAGTTCAGAGAAAGGCAACAAGGAGGATCAAGGGGCTGGAAACCAAGCCCTATGAAAGAACTGGGCATGTTTAGCCTTGAGAAAAGAAGGCTCAGGGGAAATAGGATAGCACTTTTCAAATACTTGAAAGGCCTTGAGAACCACTGATTTAGACAACCACCTGACAGCTATCTTTGGGTTTGTATTCCTGCCTTGAGCAGGGAGTTGGGCTCAATGGCCTTGTAGGCTCCTACCAACTTTATTATTCTGTGATCCCCAGGTATTGATATATCTGTGATCAAGATGCACTTATTTTCAACAGTTATAAAATCAGGTGTGTTGTAAGCCAAATCAGTTTTGATTCCAAAAGACCCATAACATTTTGACTTCAGAGTAGACATGTTCTAGATGGGCGGTATATAAGTTTTGTAAATAAAATAACTGGCCATGTGACCACGGAAGATTGTCTTCAGACAAAACGCTGGCTCTATGGCTTGGAAACGGGGATGAGCACCGCCCCCTAGAGTCGAACACGACTGGACAAAAATTGTTAAGGGGAACCTTTACCTTTACCTTTTTAAATAAAATAAACTCTCAATTTTCAAGAAATTCTTCAATTTATTTTTTTATCCCACCAGCTTTTGGTCCCTCATATATTATATTTTTACAGATACTCCAGTGCACCATTACATGGGAGTATCTGTTTTTGAAAAAAGTTGCATTGGTGCAACTTTATTGTGCTTTTCCAAATAATCTGTTTGCTCGAATCGCCTCGCAGATTCAGGGTAAGGTGGTCCACTGCTTCTTCTGCTTCTTGACATAACCAACATTTACTGTCATTATAAGATTTCTCAAATTAGGCTTTAATTTCATTTGTATGGAGTATTTGTTCTAGTGCTGCAAGAATAAATCCTTCCGTTTCTTCAGTGTTCCTTTTCCCCACCATTGACAAGTCTTTGCAAAGCCGGCTTTTCCCTGGATGTTTTAAAGGAGTTGGCCATGGAATGCTTTTTTTCTGCCATTAGACACAGTAGGGTGCATGTATAGATTGAGATTTAAGTACTGTGTCTAGTTATTTTGTCTCCGCACCAAAATGTATGAAAACATGCCACTCGAAAGAAAGACTGATGGTAGACTTTCGAAGATTTGACAGAATATTTTTGAATTGTTAAGGATCTACGTTGGCTTAAATCCAGACAGAAGTGGAGCCCTTTTCATCTGGTTTGTGTGCTTCTGAAACCAACAGCTCTCCAAATGCAAAAAAATAAAAAAAATAAGAAAAAAATCCATGTTTTGGCAGAATTGCACTATTTTTAAAACTAAGACTATCTTGTAACAATGTTTTAAGGTGTGTTTCGAAAATGCCAGTGGTGGGGTCAGGAGAAGAGGAAGGAAATTGGAGCATGACACTAGGCTTCCGAAAATTCGCTGCTTCCTTTCTGAAGGCACATCTGGAACTTACGCCATACAAGTTCCTGCTTCTCTTTAAAAAATGGGTGGAGAGAAAAAAACAAGCTAATTAAAGATCCACACCACAACATTTCCTAATTCCCCCCCTTCCCTAAAATTTGGTAGGAATAATAGCCCTTTTAATGGCCTACAGATGCAGTTATCTTTAAGTAACTTTGGCAAAAGTTAGACTTTTACATTCGCCACGGTAGTTAATTTTTGAATAGCCCAAATCCTTGGATTTTCTGTATCTCGATTTAGTCTTTGGTCCCAAATCAAACTGGTCTGGGTTGTTTTCTGAAGTTTCAAATGGGGATTTGGGGGGAGGGGGTTAGTGCAGATCCCTGTTGATTGCACATATTTTAAGTAAGGCATGGATCCAAAATGAACTGAACAGTCGCGGCTGGACAGGTGCAAGGAGCAATGAAGTAGTAGCAGACTGACGTGATGAAATTCCATGGAAACATTACCTGTATGTTTTATGTCTCCTGTTGGGAGTTGTGGTGTATATTGTGAGAGTTTTGAAAGTGTCACAGATACTTTCGGTTCCTTGTTTTGTCCTCCAAGTGGCTTCCCTGCCTTCTTGTCTCTTTTATATGCTTGAAAAGTGACAGCTCAGAGTGTGACAAAGAGCCGGGATGTTGGAAATGAGCCATGACGCACAGAGATGATTGTCCAATTAGCATGCTGTCAGTACGGGCACCTGAGTTCTGGTGTGTCTTGTTGTTTCATGTCTTTTCCTTGTCAGGAAAGGCTTATATCTGTCAGTTCACCTTCTTCCAGGGTCTTCTGGGGGGGGGGGGAGGATATGCAGGCAGCTTTTCCCAGCCCCAGAGAGAGTAGCAGTATCTGCCAATAATAAGGTGCCCAGAAGTTGAGGGAAAATGAACTAGGCTGGCTGTGCAAATGATAGATCCCAAGGTGATGTTGCTAGGGGAAGCAATGGGCTCTTAATCTCGCTCCTATGAAATGAGAAACTCTCTCTCAAACATGCAAGCTCCTGGGCTTTTCTTTCATCACTGTTTACTTTTCTCCCTCCTCTCCTAATGTCACTAATGTCTTCTCCCTGGAAAAGAACATCCCCATTTGTGTTTTGTTGATGACTTACTTAGTTGAAACGACTGTGTGTCTTTTGGCATCTTAATTTTATTTATTTATTTATTTATTTATTTATTTATTTGGGAGCATCTGAACAGCATCCGTTTTTAGAATCCATTTTGTGAGATGCCAGAAGCGGCTTTCCTTGATTGTGTGTGTATAAATGACAATGATTTTCTGTGCGTCCAGAGTACCCCATGCCCGGATCCATCTCCCTTGTTGCCCCCTGAACCCAAAATAGCAGTCATCATGCCAAATCTGCGGTGCATCCCCAGTTCTCATGTGCTACTTTTGAGGGGCTCTCTTAGTTATTTTTTAAAAAATTGTAGTGGGGATTTGTAGGAAGTTATTCCAAGAAATTAAAGTAAACCCTTTTAAGACTTGCACCAGACCATTTCGAATGGGATGAGGGAAATCGACGAGCTTGAAAGCCTATTGCACAGCAATAGAGGCTATATACGGCAAATCCCCAAAAATACTTTCAACAAATTGAACCGCTCTTGCAAAGCAACCTAGAGCAGAAGCACCATTCCGGTGAAATCAGAGTCACCAGTTTCTGCTGGACCTCCTACGAAAACATTGGGTTGCTACCTACCTGGAATGTTTCAGACATAGCCAGGAAGGAGCTGCATGGAAGCAAGATGTGTGTTGTTAACTGCCAGGTCAAAAATGTGCTTGAAAATCATTGTGGGGGGGAAATTGGCATTGATGATTGTTCAAGTGACATTGGTCCTATTCAAGCATTCTGTCTTGGATTCAAATCAACACGGGGGTGGGTGGATTGACCAAGCTCCCCACCAGCATCGCTTTACTCACATGAAAAACACTGAGGTTTTAGAGGCGCGCTCTATCCAGAGGGGCTCTGTAGGCAAGCCAGAACCTTGAAAAACCACACAGGCTCTCCTCAGACATTTCACATAATCACAGCAAATGGCCGAAGGGGTGAGGATTGTAGCCTTCTTCATTTTCTCCTCACTCTGGGAGAGACTGTCTGAATAGGGCTTACTTCAGTGCAAGAACAGATGTACGAAATGGCTGTTGATTCCATTCTGAAAGGGAGGGATGAGCACTTAGCTTTGAAGCCATCTCTCTGCGAATTCTCCAAGCTGCTTTCTCTTTTCATCCTGAAAACAATACTTGAGGAAAGAATAATGTAACAAGAATTCTATACTGGCCCGAGGGGGCTCTTTGGCGTCTTCCTCCTGTTATTGTTGACTTTGATGAAAGCCTAAAAGCACAAAACCCTAGAAGAGAAGTTCTCTGGGGCTGCTGCCTCTCCAATGGTGTGTATTGCAATTCAGGCTGAACATGATATCCCTGCATTCGAGGAACTTTTAATCCATTTTATGCAAACCGGGGTGGTTTCCACCCCGCTTTAAATTGGCCTCCTGTTATTGTTGTCTCTCCCCTCCGCCCTCCGACCTTTTTCTCCTTCTCATAAATTAGAGCAACTGGAGAATGGTGGAGTCAAGTCTTCTGCACCCATTAGCCTTCTCAGCCAAGCCTTTAAACAATCACTCACCATCAGAGTGCTCCCTATTGATGGTAAAAAGCACTAATCACAGGTGGTGGCAGTGGGTGTCAAACGTGGAGCTGCATGAGCGATCCTTAGGATAATGGGGGTATTCAAGCCCTTTCCAGAAGGGCTCCTTTGTGCAGCCGGGCCTGTGCCTACTGAGCTGAAAGGACTATTTTGCTCAATTTGTCTAAAAGCCAGCTAGGTTGTATCATAGCCACAGGGGGTTAGCCATTCAGGTTGATTTAACTCTTTCCCATCCTGCTTGGTTTCCCAAAATTCCAGGACTATATGCTCGCTACCGTAGCTCGGAAGCATTTCTAGTTGGAGTCAGATCCAACTCGACGCCTTTCCTGCGACATCACCAGTAATCTTGTAGCCCGGCTAACTAGGCAGAGTCAAGTCTCTGGATGAAGGCTGTCTTCTGGGCTTGGAGAGAGGCTTGTGGACTACTTAGTTTATCACCGCCTCCGTGCAGGAATTTTAGAGCTGGGATGGAATTTTCAAGTTTTCTGAACAAGATACCATGAAGTGCATTCTGACATTTCCACATACCCTACAGGCATCTGACAAATATTGGAATGTGATGTAGGTACCTGCATGTCCACCCAGGTTTCCTGTTCCTGCCCTGGTTTTAGCTGGGAACTTAATTTCTGAGCAGCACTGTTTTTAAGATCAGCCCAAACAGATTAAGGAGGGATACTATGAAGGAGGGATACTATGAGGCAGTAAGGAAGACAGTGGAGCAACAGAATCTTGGACTTGTCTATGTTTCCCCAAACCAGACAGAAACATCCCAAAGTAACTGGCTGGTGAGAGGACTGTCTTGATAAAGGCAATGGAATCTTGATGGACCACAGCTTCCTGTCTAGTCTTGTCCATTGTTCTTGTGACTGCCATCTCCCAGTCTGCTTACTCTGCATTTGGGCTCTCCTTCACCTCCCAGCCCTGAGCAGCCACACCTGAAAGGATCTCCTCCCAAACACTGATCCCAGCAAATAATCGGTTCAAGGCAACCTTTTTCTGAAAAGGTTCCTAAAGGTGGATTATGCCAGGTGGAAAAAAGCTCAGCAATGAATCTTATTCGCAGACCCTTGTCTAAAGCAAGTGTTCCCAAGGAAGCTACTCTTGATAACGTGTGTCCAGGCAGGTTGATGGGCTGAAGAGATGGAGGGGTCAATCCTTGATGGTGGTCACTGCATCACAGTGCGGTTGCCACCCATGGGCCTGCGACCCACAAGGCTACCAAGTATGGATACCAAAGATGAACATTTTTTTCCTAGTAATTTACATTAGGCATGCTTCATTCTCAAAAGATTATGGTAATGTGCTCTGTATGGAGGACTTGGAACACTGTCTAGGGTGGCTGAGAAGGACAATTTGAGAGCGACCGTCCCTTCCACACTGAAGACAAATCCAATCTGTCCCCTGTCCAGCTCCCTGATTTTGCTGCTTTCGCAAGTTCCTCTTTGCCTTGGCCTGCTGGACAAGGGTCTCTTCAAATTGGGAGAGGCCATGATGAGCGCTCAGATGTCAGGGTTTCCCATCGGTTGAGGTCCATTCCTAAGACCTTCAGATCCCGCTTGCAGATGTCCTTGTACCGCAGCTGTGGTCTCCCTCTGGGGTGATTTCCCTGCACTAATTCTCCATCCAGGAGATCTTTTGGAATCCAACCATCAGCCATTCTCACGACATGCCCAAGCCAACGTAGACGTCACTGTTTTAGAAAGGAATGAATTGCAAAGAAGGCATCAAACAGAGGCCAGTACACCGTTGCATGATACAATCGCATAAGCATTATCTTGCCTCTGGTCAGTCGTCCTTTTCACACAGTTCTCACATTGCTTGCAAGGCTGGTTGCACAGCTGGTTGTGTGAGCAACAGGGCCTTGCTAGAGTGAAGAATCACCGTGGTTCCCAACATTGGTTGACCCAAGTGGTTTTGGATGGCAAAGCCAGCGCCGCTAGTGGTGAAAGCTTCTGGAAGTTGCAGTCCAAGAAAAGTTGGATTATCCAAGGTTGGGAATCACTGGCTTATGTGATCACCCTTTTATTTTGTATAAGGCATTATCTAGAATTGTTTTTAATATGCACCTTCAGCAAGTTAGTATCTAAGGGGTTAAACCTTGACAGTCGGTAAGAAGCCGGACCTCCTCGCCCCCTCCCCTGGTCTCTATTCATCTTCCAAGAACTGAATTTTTCATGCAGTAATTAAAATTTGTAGGTCAAGCCTCCCATGGCACCGTTTTCTGCTAATATGGGAGAGCAACGGTCAGATTCGCTTACGTGGCTCTTTGCCATGCTGAGATTTAAAGGATGAAGGGTGACATTTTCCCCCATTTTGTAAATTAATGCCATTGATCTGCCTAACAAGAACAAAGTTAGGCTTCAAAATACCAAATGATAAAGAGATTAAGACCTGGAATGGCTTTCCAAAGGCACCTCAGTTGTAAGACTTGATGCAGGGTATTGAACATCCAATTAGACTTTCTAATAGGCTATTGACTTAAATGGATAAAATGTTGCAAGCCATAGCTTTCAAGATGACAAAAATTGCTTCTTACATTCCGGGATATTGCTTTATGAAACAAATAGTGTTCCCAAGGCTGAATCATAATCCGTAGATCCAATGATGATATTATCCTTTGCTTCTCAAGAAACATGTTCCCATTCTCTTTCTTCAGCCTTTGGGAAAAGTAGGCCTTCCAGTCTCCGAGGCATTTCTTCTGACTTCATCTGCCACCTATGTGGAAATCCTGGAAATACTTCATGAATTTAGCTAGACTTGATGACCTTCGGGGTCCTTTACAACTCGACCGTTCGCTCATTTAAGAGTTTGAGTGCCAAGTCAGGGTTCCGGGGCCCTTGCCTCAGCAAGGAAACCAGCTGAGCCGGCATGGCGAATTACTAGATGCCCAAGCCTTAGACACAAGTGGTCCACAGAATCTGCAGAGATTCAGGTTACAACCTGATATTCATTTCCCCAGAAGCAAACTCAGTGGGAATTATTTTTGAGCTTCTCATGGGACTCCCTAGCTGATTGCTAAAGAGTTGAGCAAGGATAGAGGTTTACATCCTTGCGGGTTCTAGTACCAAACTGTCTGCTTCTCACCTTCCAGTCTGGTCTTGCGACTGTAGGGTTAGAAAGTCATCCAACCACTAACCTCCCCTCTGCCTCTCTCCCCACCTCCACCCCTCTAGTTATTTGAATCATTTATTCAGGTCCTACCCTCTGAACAACAGAAGACAAATTTGCTCCACTCTCCATGTGGCAGCCATTCAAATATATGAAGATAGCTATTGTACCACCTCTCTGTCTTCTCTTCCAGATTGAACATAAGCAGCTCCCTCATCTGTTCCTTATAGGGCTTCCATTCTAGAGTGCTTGGCCAGCTTCCTGATATCATTCATCAGGGAGCCCAAAACTAGACACAGTATTCCAGATGAGGTCTGACCAAAGCCAGACAGAGTATGACTGTTACTTCCCTTGATCTGGACTCTGTGCATCTGTTCATGGCATCTAGTACATTAGCAACATGGGGAGTTTTACATTCCTCAAACATTCCAATGTAGTTCTAACTTTTCAAAAAATACCAACATAGATTTTGAAATGTATATGGTAATATGTTTAGAAAAACATATGTAGAGAGAAAAGTATTTTTTAAAATATAGATTTAATTGCATATCTGAATGGGAATTTACCTGAGATATTAATAAACAGAAACAAAACACCAATTCAGCAGGACTAGGATGGAACGGATTTGTAGGTGAATGTATGCAAAGCTAAGTAAGGAATTAGTACTGTGCTTATAAGGGAAATATAAGATATAATGGAGTTAAATGTCTGGTAGACATTGCCATGTAGCCACTTTTTGATCACCCAGGACAGGTCACATAAGAAACAGTTGTGTCTTGTTTCACAAAGAATGGAAGTCTATATCAATACAGCTTATGCATCAGGAAAACCAACTCCTAGTGCAAAAATATAATTTAAACAATATTTTTAATGTTTTTAAAGTCCACATAAAAACAGAGTTCCAGTACTAAGCTCAGTTGGCCATGAACCAGAAGAAATGTGGATTGAAACCAGAGATCTGATTAGGAAAGAATGCAAAAGGACAGCTCCTGTGGTAGAAAAGGAAAGAATAACCTAGATGGATGATAGAGGAAACACTTAAAATTGCTGAGGACTGATGAGAAACCAAAATGAAAGGTGGCAATCCTGAATGCAGCTTTTCAGCAAGAGACAAAAAAGAATTATTATTATGGCCGCTGCATAGAAACAGAAGAGAAAAACAAGAGAACAGATGATCAAGGAACTCAAAGGGGAATTTAAGTCTAGATTAGGAGTGCTGAAAGAACAACAAAGAGGAGCACGATCTGACCAGGAGAAAATAAACAGAAGGTGGAAACAGTGTACCGAAGACCTATACAGAAGAGACAATAGAATGACAGATTTATTTGAAGAGGAATCCTATGATGAAAAACCTGCAGTTCTAGAAAGTAAAGTGAAGGCTGCTGTAAAAGCATTGGGAAGAAATATAGCACCAGGGGTATATGGGATGCTGATAGAACTGTTTCAAGCCACAGAGACTAAATCTGTCGAAATCCTAACAAGAGTATGTCAACAAATATGTAAAACAATCAATGGACCACAGACTGGCAACATTCACTATACAATCAAATCCCCAAGAAAGGAAATGCCAAGGAGCACAGTAAGTATAGGGCCATCGCCATCAAGTTTAACCCCCTACTCAAGGCAGGAATCCATGTCAAAGCAGATCTGACAGATGGTTGTCCAATTTTCTCCGGAATGTCTCCAGCGTTGGAGCGCTCACCAGTTTACAAGGTCATTGGATCCATTGTTGTACAGCTCTCACAGATATGAAGTTTTTCCTGATATTCAGCCAAAATCTGGCTTCCTGTAGCTTGAGCTTATTGTTACATGCCCTGCACTCTGGGAGCCAAGCAATTTTGCCCTCACCCCTGCCTGTCTTTTCCCATTGTGGCTTTGCTCCCACCCCGCCAAGCCTGGGCAAAGTGGCACCAGATTCCCCCACCCCACCCACCCCCATCCTGCTGGAGAAGATCATAGACCAACTGCCGATGTGCTTTTCTCAGTGTAACAAGGCTCAACTCATCAACATCCTGCAGCAAGTCAAAGCAGCCTAGAGGACTCTGGTCAACCTCAGCATGGAAGAGCTGAACCTTTTTTTTTTCATTTTTCTTTCTCTTTCTCCATGATGTTTGAATACCAGATTTAATGCGAGGGATCCATTGGGGTGTTGTTCTACCCTGTGCCTAACCAATGTCTTTTTGTTCTGCCCTACAGTTGACAAGGAAACACACAAATACTCTTGATTCAATCCATACTTACATAATGTCTGAAACTTGTCACATGTCTATTGAAAAAGTTGATACTGTACAGTACTAAAGAGAGCAACCATGTATGAAGGCTTCACAGATTCAAAACTGCAAAGTATTTGCCCTTCAGTATTCACCTTACTCTAAATCCAGGTCTCAGCTCAAGTGCGTGTGGCTCATTAACACAATAGATTTGTTTTAACAAGCTTGCTAGATAGCTCGGTGAGTTGGATAGTGGCTGTGGAACCCGAGATCAGGGGTTCAGTTCTTCAGTCTGCTTTGTAGAAGAGATCATCTACGTAGACTTAGGTAAGCTGTACAGTTTCAGGATGCCCCTAGAATAAGAGACCAACCGATAAACCATTTCTGAATCTTCTGTCTCTAGAAGACACTGGCAAAGGTCACCATAAGTTAGAATTATCTTGACGGTACACGATAATGATTGTGATCATCATGGTTAGAAATGCATTTTTTTCAAAGACCAAATGCATCTAGAAGTGTCATTTAATTTTTTAAAAAATTAAAGATTGGTGAGTGAAGGGTGTGGAACTGATTGATTGATTGATTGATTGATTGATTGATTGATTGATTGATTGATTGATTGATCTGACTTATATACCGCCCCATATAGCAGTCTCTAAGTGGTTTACAATATGATTAGGGAAGGAACATTTGCCCCCCCAGCTGTGTATTAAGCTCATTTTAAATTTAAAGCTTATTTCAAAACCACGAATGGACTGCTCTCTCTCTCTCTCTCTCTCTGTCTGTCTGTCTGTCTGTCTCTCTCTCTCTCTCTCTCTCTCTCTCTCTCTCTCTCTCTCTCTCACACACACACACACACACACACACACACACACACACAGAGTGGGGTGTAGTTCTCCTGGCTGCCGGTTAAGCCTTCTATACGTTGAGTAATTGCTTAGTGTCTTGACCCTTTCTCCTTCTCCAATAACCTTTCAAAGGATCAGCTTTGATTCTACTCTGTCTTCCCATCCACACCCTGTTCTTCCTCAAAGAGCAGTCATTCCGGTCTAGGATAAAGGGTTAATATTATGCTTATGTTACAGTGCATTAAAAGCTCTAATTAAAACAGTATTACATTCCCATCTGCCAATCTCCAGTAATCTTCTTTAATTGCAGTAATTAAACTATATTTACATGTTCAGAATACTTGTAATTTAGCAAATTGCGCACTCTGCTCTCCATTTAATCAAACAACCAGTTCCAGTGTATTTAGTGTGGAAAGAAGTAATTTCAGTGTTTTGATTACTATAGCAGATTTGACAGAGTAAGTACCCCTCTAGTCAAGGCTTTGAAAAGGAAGGCAAACATGAAATATAGGCATGGTTTGATTGCCACGAGATGCCTAATTGCATGTTGAGAATTTACTATTAGGAGGTGCAAAGCATTTCTCACTTGATCTTTCTTCCAGACACAGCTGACACAACAGATAATGGAAGATATCTATTTAGGGATTGCCTGTCAAAGTACACACAATTTCTGCATTACACTTATTGAAGAGTGTAACTGAATGCAAAACATAAAAATCTGTGGGTGTACTAATGCCCTCTTGCTGTGGTGCTTTGGTGTCCAGACAAAACAGCTTTCTAAAGATCCTGCTGAATCTCACCTCATCTGAAGTATGTTGCAAAGCATGGCCCTCTCACCAAGCTGATCCACAGAAATTCATTCATTAAAAGCGAGTTGGAAGGGGCAAGGATCTGTGATGGTGTATTTCCTGAACAGGCCATACTTCACGAGGAAGGGAATATTTAAGAATTCCTGCTTGTAGTAATGAGAGAGCCTGGCGTGCTCTGGTCCATGGGGTCCCGAAGAGTCGAACATGACTTAACGACTAAACAACAACAAAGTAATGAGAGATCGCTCCATGTAGAAAGTTTAAACGTTTCAAGGATAGGACATGTCCCCATCTTTTCTGTTGGAGAGCATTTAATAATGCAGTGACTCACAGCAGTGTGCAAAGTAGATCGGAATACATACTAGTAAATCTCCAAATGGTTGTTGCGGGTTTTTCAGGCTCTTTGGCTGTGTTCTGAAGGTTGTTCTTCCTGACATTTCGCCAGTCTCTGTGGCCGGCATCTTCAGAGGACTGGAGTAGGAATTCGCTGATACAAATCTCCAAATGATTTGTGTGACAGATTTACAAAAATTTCTAAACCCTTATTGTTTGACAATAGCAACAGTGCTTCCCCCATCTCTCTCACTCACGTCAAAGATGCTACTGAAACAACAACCCTTTTGTAGGTATGGACCACGGCCCACAAGCTGAAAATGTTCAAAAGATGTTCCATACCTAAAGGAAGGAAACACCAATGCTTGCTGGTAAATCTAGGCCCATCCTAATGATTTCACCTGGAAGTAAAGTGACATCCAAGGTTTTATAACAGACCTTAACATATATGGAACAAGAAATGTCAGATGTTCAAGCTGGATTCCTAAAAGGAAGAGACGGTAGAGCTCATATTGCAAATACATGCTGGCTAATAACTCATGCCAGGGAATTTCTGAGGAAAATCATGTTTGCTATATAAATTGATAGGACAGAATATGGAGAAGAAGAATGTTTTCCTGTTGGCAAATTTGTCAGGCAAGGATGCATTCTATTTACCTGCAATTCAGTTTATAACATATTTAAAAAAACTAGATCCAATGAAGGGTGAAAATTGGCAGAAGAAACATCAATAATTTAAGATACGCAGATAACATCCTGTTCATGGTAGAGAATAGCAATGCCTTGAAATGACTACTGAGGACAGTTCAGAATGAAGAAAATGCAAAAGTGAAGTTACAATGGATAATTAAGAAGACAAATATAATGACTAGAAAAGAAGCACTTTATTGTTGAAGAAGAAGAAACCCAAGTAGTTAGAGATTTTCTATACCTTTGTTCAGAAACCAAACCAAATGAAGACTGTAGCAAAGGAACGAGAGGAAAACTGAGGCTCAGAAGGGGAACCATGAAGGAACTAGAGAAGTTTCTCAAGTGTAAGGATGTGTCATTGGAGAGCAAGGGTAATATCATACAGTATTACTGATGGCTATGTGTGGAGGTTGAAGCGGCGGAAGTGAACATTAAGCGTGAACCTCCAGACTGACGATTGTGCCCATCTCTAGTTGCCATAAGTTGAAAACAACATGACAGCATATAACAGTAGTAGGAGTTTAAAAAATATCATGGTATATTTTACTCTTCCCGATATTTGACACAAGAAGAAACAAACATGACCAGAGATTTACAGATTTGCAAGGGTTCAGATTTGCAAATTCTGAAGAAATTTTGCAATATGGAATATTTTGGTGTTTATATACATTGTCTCTCACACACACACACACACAACCTGAATCCAGCTGGTGGTCAAAGCTGGAATAAACCCACAGAATCCGTTGCTGAACAGAAAGTCGACACATCCAGAGTACTTCTTCTAAAGGCCTGCTGCAGCTAGGACTATTGACGGGAATTAGGCTTGACCTCTGCTGCCTTAGAGATTCCTCAGCATATAAATGGTTTAAATAATTTATATTACTGTATTTTCTTCCTCTTGAAGCTGCCTGCAATTCATACCTCTCCTTTTGGCCCTCCAGCATTGCCCCAAATTATTTACAAAATAAAACATAACAGTATTGATTAACGTTGTACATAAAAACAGCCATAAAATAATATAGCAAGCCATCTGATGCAATAATTATTAGTAACAGCAGATGTTCTGTGTGTTCCTGTTAAGAAGAAATGTGGTTGTATGACAGCAGGTTGTGGGGGTGGGTGGGGAGAGAGGGTGGGAAACACCCTCTTCGTTTGGCACTATTTATGCGGATTTTGCATCATAAGCTACATAATGTATTTTGTTAAACTGTCAAGCAGACATCTAAACATGTGGATAGATAGCCTAGGATTCCAAAAATGATCATTATAGTTATTTTTGCAGAAGGGAGCTTTTATCATGTCTCATTGAACAACATTCACTTAGGCATGGTTTGCTTTTTCCTTCAGGTGACTTTAATGAATTTACCACATCACGAATAATGCTGATTTAGCAGCTTTCCATTATCCTTTCACTTCATTGATAAGGTCAGGTGACCCTTGATTGCCATTCAAGCAAGTTGCCTGCTTGAATTATTACTCTGTTGGGTGTGTTCCCTATCCTGGCCACCTCCCACTTGCCTGTTTCACAAACCCCTACTTCTGAACACTAAAATAGGTATGGAAAATGTCACTTCATTTCAGTTCCTTGTTTGCCTGGAAGCTTATATGACATTGTTGAGAATTCAGAAAACTGCTTGGCTTCTTTTGAACACAACTATGAGCCACATCTGATCATACATACCAAAATGACATCATTGGCATCATGCAAAAAGGACTGGCCCTTACCACCCACCTGCTAGTATACCAGCCGGTTCTCTCCTTCCAATCACCTACCCCTTGTACTGTATTTGACTGGCATACAGTACCTTTAGGAGCAGAAAGAGAGCAAGAGAAGGGAAGAACTTTCCTTCTTTCCTTGCACCCTCCATATCAGCAAATCAGATTGTAATGCTTGCTCCTGCTTTGAAAATACTATAGCCAGAGAGGTACGGATTGGTCGTTTCGTAGTGGTAGCCTAAAAACACAACGCTGCACACATCTAATAGAGACCAGTTTGAGTAATTTCTACTCCTTATATTTTCAAACAGAACATCTATCTTTCTCCTGGCATTTCTTTCTTCCAGAACTTGTGGTGCAGATTTCTATCTGTTATGCACTGATGTTATAGATGGACCACAATGGTTTGGGAGCCAACACACTACCAAGGAACTTTCCCAGATGGAAGCTTTTTCGTCTCATCCAAGAATATATTTTTACCTCCTTCCTCTTCCTCCTCCTGTTCTTTTTTCCCCACCAGTAGTGATGCATATATCTAGGGGAAAAAAACATTAAAGGGCTTACCTTGCTTGCTTCATACTTACTGGCTTACTCCTGATTAGCTTACTTGCTTATAAGTACAATTACGTTCTTGGTTTTATATGCCTTCAAGTCACCTCCAGCTCATGGCTACCCTAATACTGTATATCTTTCAAGGTATACAGTGGGGCCTTGAGTTGTGAACTTAATTCATTAAATTTGCAACCTACATGAGATCCAGAAATAGTTAATCATTGCTATCTTTCCAGGGAGTGTTCGTGGCTAAGTTGGGACTTGAATCTGGATCTTCTGAGTCCAAGGCTGACACTTTGACCACCGTCCAGCTCTGGCACTCAAAACTCCTCTCCACTCTAAAACTTACTGAGGCACCGAATCGCACGTTCTCAAAGACAGAAGCAATATCTCTGAGTAAATAGTGAGAAAGTTGTCAGTTTTCAGCAGGTTTTAGCTTGCTGTAACTGCAGCCATTTTTTTACTGGCTTGATTTGAAAATTGACACAATTGTGGAGCTCATCAAACATCTCACAAATGCCAAGGCTGAAGGCACTGGCTCAGTAGGTGTCATTTTTATAACCAGTGGAATTGGGGGGCTTTGCGGGTGTGTATTGAAACTTGCCTTAAGTAAAAGAGCCCTTCAAATGTAGGAAAAGAAAGCAGGCAGCACCCAAACTGTGGGAGGGAGTCCCTCTAAAATAACGATTGGTCCTTAGTTATTTTGTCTTCTAGAAAAGTTCTGGAAGTGTTGCTTTAACTTAGCCTTTAAAAATACACACACTTTTGCAAACCAGTGTGGTTTGCAATATGTGGTCTAATAGTTGGAGGGGTATCCCAGTGGATTAGGATTTGGGAAACTTAGGTTTAAAACCCCACTGTATCATGGAAACTCATTGGGCGATCTTCGGCCAGTCCCATCCTCTCTCTCTTGACCTACCTCGCAGGGTTACTCTGAAGATTACTGGTAAGTAAGGAGGAGGAGAGCCATGTACTTCACCTTGAGCTCATTGGAGGGACATATAAATGTAATAGATAAATAAATACGTTTCCCAGTGTAATACATTTATATATGTCCATGGCTCTCCTCCTTCTTACATGAGGATTTTTGCAAAGTCTGGAGAACTGTGAATTTTGAAATGTAACTGGTTTTGGCTCACTCATTGTTTTGAAAGTACAAATTCTTATTAAAATGCCAACCCAGCCAATCTTCACCAGCCTGAGACTGCAGCTGAGGCTTAATATCTAGCATTTATTAGTGGAATTAGTATGGCGACCAACGTCTATAGAGAGTGGTATGCAGGAGACAAGGAGAGTAATATTTTAAACCGGAGAAATGAAGCGTGGAGCTCTGGAAGGGCCCAGCCCTCATTAGCAGAATGGTGAATTTTTCTAATTAGTTCTTTCTAGTGTAATTAGCATGGATGAGTCTAATCATCTTGTGTGCAACCAAATCTTAATGCTTGAGATGGGATGTCCTTGGCCTGTCTTTCAAAGGAATTCGACGGATTTTTTTTAATTGCTTACTTTGTGAGATTTTTTTTAAAAAAAGAATACTATACATTCTTGCAGAAGGAGGTGATACTTCTATTAGACCACTTTTTAAAAAATCAAATAACCAGTGAGCTTTCATGGGTCAAGTCCACCTCTTCAAAACATGCACCAATATATTGTGGATAGTGCAGAAAAATTATAAATGAGAGTCCCAACAATTCATGGCAGGCGGTTGTGTACTCTGCCTTCTTGCGTTCTTGGGTTCTCTGCGGATCAAAAGCAAACTAGCTGTGACTTTTTTTTGACTCAGGAAAGATTTTATTTCCTTTTGGATGATTCCTTTATTGATCATTGCTACAGCGTGTTGTGCCTACAAATGATATTTTACGCTGCATTAACAGAAGTCTAGTTTCCAGAGCTCGTGAGATACTAATTCCCATCTATTCAGCACTGGTTAGGGCTTATCTTGAGTACTGTTTCCAGTTCTGGATACCACAGTTCAAGAAGGATGCTGACAAACTGGAGCAAGTTCAGAGGAGGGCGACAAGGATGATCGGAAACCAGGCCCTAGGGGGAAAAGACTGAAAGAACTGGGCACGTAAAGCCTGAGATATGATAGCACTTTTCAAATACTTGATTTGTTTTTCAGACAAACTGTATAAAGCAAAGAGTGTGCTGCTTATATATAGTATAGGTGTTTATTTGGTGAAAATACATTGGTGCTGGCATGCAGATTCTCACATGTCTTTTATTAAACTAATTGCAGATTGATGCAGTTTGTAAATGGAAAAGACTGATATGGACCATAAATAGATCCATTGATCCCTCCCCACCACCAGTTCGGCTAAGGCACTATACGTTACTCAAGCCCTGCCCGTTGGCTTCGTAGCCTTTCTGAATCTCAGTCAAACCCAAGACTCCAACTACGACAGTAGACAGGCTATTACCTGCCTCTCTCCCCTCCCCTTCATCTCAGTCATGGGAGATGTAATACCAACATCTGGCACTAATATCTGTTGTTGACATTTTGCAGGGAATGAGAATATGAGCTATTAGCAAAGATGTTTGCTTGTACCTAATTAACATTTGGTTGTATTCCTCTCTCTCTCTCTCTCTCTCTCTCCCTCTCTCTTTTTAATCAGCTCTACAGTTTCATGCTAGCATCAGCGTTATCTTTCCACAGCTAGCTTGGAAACTCTCAGTCATTTCCCTGCTGAATGTTCAAGACTCTGTGTGTCATCCTGCTGTCTTAATGTACATTTAATAGGCCAGCCAAGATGCTGGCTAATTACCAGCCCCCTATCCGTTGGTAAATGTATTGGCGTTTGGATGGGATGGGAGCTTAGAAGATTGACCTTAGCTGGACCATCTCCATGGTTATGCTGCTGAAGAATTATTGCTAGTAGAAATGTGCTGTACATAGATAGCTCCTTTAAAAGAGAGATCTAGAATAATTCAGAAATGTTCATACCTGCAAGGGAAGGCTTCTTAAAAGTGGCGACCTTCTTGAATGTATCTCTTAAGCAGAGAGTTCTGCTTCTGGGGAGCCTTTCTGCTAATTTGCTTCCAGTTTAGTCCAAGGAAAGGTCCAGACAACTGAATTCTAGGCTGGAAGACAAGCTAGACACAATAGGAACATCAGAAGAGTCCTGCTGGATCAGGGCAAGGGCCCATTTAGTCCAGCTTCCCATATCTCACTGGCCCCACCAGAGGCATCTGGGAGCACACGAGACAAGAAGATCCCCGTCTTCAGATTCCCCTTCCCCTGCCTCTGACATTTTGAAGTATCTTCCTTCTAAGCCTGGAGATTATCCATCCCCATCATGGCTTGTCACCTGAGATGGATTTTTCCTCCAGGGATCTGTCCAATCCCCTATTAAAGGCATCTAGGCCAGATGCCATCCCCACATCCTGGGGCAAGGCGTTCCGCAGACCTGTTGCTGTGTCCTTGTCTCTTTTGTTCTGAGCAGCCATTGATGCTTGAATTTGGACTATGTTTGACCCTGCTCTTGAACCACTTTTGCCTCAATCTCTGCCTGGACTTTAAGTGACCGGTGTTTACCTGACCTACAGCAGGACAAGACCTGTCAAATCATGCAGGGCCATATCACTGTTTAGGGGTGGGGGCAGGCGTGACCACTGCAAATTTCCTGAAAGTGAAATTTAAAACTCAGGTGGGTTTCTCATCTGAGGAAAGAGCTCAGGTATTCTGAAAGACAGCAGAGGAGATTCCATAATGTTGACCAAAGCAGATGACTCCAATCATGAATAGGGGAGGGACTCCCAGGTTAACCGAAATAAGGAAAACACAACAGAGGCCCTTTCCATTGTTTTTCATGATTTTACAATAGAGAGCCTCTGAAATATGAACGATTTGGGATTCTGAAAGAGACATTAACAAATATGGAGTTTGTATTTCAGATTACCCTGCTTTAAGGCCTTTTTATTTTATTGATAGGATCTCTCCACACACCCCACACCCTCACACCATTTTCTTTATCATTACCTGTAGTGCCTGGCTGACTGGCCTTCACCTGGTGGACTACTGTCTGAGCTGTGGATTTAAGTGATCAGAGTGGTAGGAAGGGAGAGCAGTCTCTCCTCTGTCCCCCACATTTGGGAAGTTGGAGTCGGGGGGAGTGATCGTACTCCCTTGATGATTGTGTGTGTGTTTTATTTTGATTGTGATCATGATGATGTTTACTCTTCATGGCTTCCTGCTGATGAACTGATCAGGACGCTGAGGATGTTGATGTGATGATAAATGTGAACACTAATGTACTGCTAATGCCTGCATAGGTCTGTGGATGATTGATTCCTCTCCCCCCCCTCTTTCTCATGTACTGTTGTTGTAGTTCCTCTTTGGAGTGGGTGATTCTCCATTGCCTTTTAGGGAACTAGTCTTTAGGATTCTGTAAGGATTAATTGGGTCCAGCCCTAGAATCCAGCACAAGAAATCCAAAATCAAAGAACCCAAAAGATCCAGGTTCTTTTGGATTCACCAAAAGGGCTTGTTTCCAAAAGAAATTGAAATTTAAAAAAAGAGCCCCCCCAAAAGAAAGAAATACTAAAATTTTCAACCTGCACATTGTTGGTCAGAAAAGCTGTATATTGCCTGCAGCATCAGATACATCATACCTTGGAGAATCAGTTGTTTAGGAGGGATGAAGCTACTTGGCCCCTGCACTTGGCCCCTGAATCTAGTTGGCCCCTGTGTAAACAGGATCCTGGAACCAACAGAGTTCTCATCTGATCTGGTGTGTGTTTCCTAGTGTTCAGTGCTTCAAATCCCAGTACAGTGGTGCCTCGCTAGACGATGATCATCCGTTCCACTGAAATCACTGTTTAGTGAAATAATTGTCTAGCAAAAAGCATTTCCCCATTGGTATGCATTGAAACCTGTTTAATATGTTCCAATGGGGAAGAATCGTCATTGTCTAGCGAAGATCGGCCATAGGAAAGCCGCTTTGCAAACCGCCAATCAGCTGTTTAAATCGCTGTCTTGCGAAGCTTAGGTCCCAGAACCACCTGTTTTGCGAGCGCGGAGGGAGCTGTCAAAATCATCTAGCAAAAATCGGTTTGTGAAGCAGGGACCAAACATTGTCCAGTGAAATTCCCCCATAGGAATCACTGTTTTGTGAATCGCTATAGCGATCGCAAAAAGTCAATGTCTAGCGAAAAAACTGTCATGCGGGGTAACTGTCTAGCGAGGCACCACTGTATACCATATTGAGGATGCACTAAACCTGGATTTTGTGCAATATCTCCTCTCCTAAGTCTGGCTGAAAGGGAGCTTGCATTCACCAGCAAGATGATCTTAACTAACCTTTATGTAATTTCTCTGACTTTCATGTCTGTTTCCTCTGCCCCTTTTCTCCCTCCCCCTTTTCAGTGTAAAGGTCATCCCAATCAGTGATACATTCATAAGCAGTGTTTAAACGGCTGACCTCATTATTAATGACGGACACTCTGCCCTTTGTCCTTTTACTTTTAATGAGTGTGTCCGTGAGACTTTGGAGCATTTCGAACGAAGTCACGGTGTTACAATAAAATGCATTGGCATCGCCAGAATAAAAGGGATGAATATTACACTTGTCCTGCCATTTTTACATTGCAAAGTATCCATAAATTACTTGTTGTTAGATGCATTGAATCTAATAACACAGAAATGAGACTGCATGTTGCCCCCCCCCAAAAAAAAGAAAAAGAAAAGATACATACATGCCATCTTTCCAGCCATGCTTCCTGAAGTGTCCTGAAATTTTAATTAGTGCAAAAATGCAACCGGGTGTAGATGGAACTTGATTTTATGACAATTAGCTATTTTGAGGGTTTTATTCGGAACAAAATGGGGAAATGCCAAGTGTAGATGCATCAGTAAATATATTGTATGCATAGCTATTCAGAAATAAGTTCCATTAAGTTCCGTGTTATTCTTGCCGTACAAATGTATTCTCAACTTAAAATGAACAGCTAATTTATGTGGTTTGTATATAAAACATGGAGTTGGTAGATTTGTAGGTCAGAAAGGGCTTGAGGTGAGTGCAGAGAGTATCATGATCTAACATTATAATTATCCTTTGGACTATCCTTGGTGACTTTCACCAAAGTGCTTAGTTTATGGAAATATGAATAAATGTGGATTTTAAAAAATATGTTTAAAAATGTGGGAGGGGGCAGAAAGACCTAGGGAAGCACAAACAAGAAACTCTTGCAATAAGGTATTTGTTTTTACCGGTGTAGTTGTTTCAAAAACCAGCAGAATCAGAACTTTCTGGCTAGGTAGCCCTCCGTAGCAAGAAAAATGTCTTCTAATCTAGAGGGTTTCATGACACTCTGGAGTTGTGGTGCAAGTTACAATCTGGTTTGGTTGTGTCTATCTCAAGCAGAATTTGTCAACATTTAAGACCAATTTTGGATCATAGGGTGCTAAAAAGAAGCACTGGATAAGGTTTTTCACTTCTTTTTCAACAATTGCTCTGTTGTTTTGTACTTGCTGCGTGTATGTGCAAACCTTCAGAAAAGTAAATAATACTAAAGATACGTTGCATACATTCTTCAAAACACAATATGGAGAAAAGGTGTTTCGTTGACCAAATACAGATAGTAAAAGCAAGATGTGTAACACAATCACACAGTATTTATTCTTTTCCTTTCAGCTCCCCTTGATGTATTTAGTACACAACTAGTTACATTTTTCAGTGATTGCAGAATTGAGCACACAGCAGAGAAATTGCTCATCATTGTTTAGTCGTTTAGTCGTGTCCGACTCTTCGTGACCCCAAGGACCAGAGCACGCCAGGCCCTCCTATCTTCCACTGCCTCCCGGAGTTGTGTCAAATTCATTCTGGTAGCTTCGATGACATTGTCCAACCATCTCGTCCTCTGTCGTCCCCTTCTCCTCTTGCCGTCACACTTTCCTAACATCAAGGTCTTTTCCAAGGAGTCTTCTCTTCTCATCAGATGGCCAAAGTACTGGAGCCTCAGCTTCAGGATCTGTCCTTCCAGTGAGCACTCAGGGTTGATTTCCTTTAGAATTGATAGGTTAGTTCTCCTTGCAGTCCAGGGGACTCTCAAGAGCCTTCTCCAACACCACAATTCAAAAGCATCAGTTTTTCGGTCAGCTTTCTTTATGGTTCAGCTCTCTCTTCCATACATCACTACAGGAAAAACCATAGCTTTGACTATGCGGACTTTCGTTGGCAAGGTGATGTTTCTGCTTTTTAGGATGCTGTCAAGGTTTGTCATCGCTTTCCTCCCAAGAAGCAAGTGTCTTTTAATTTCGTGGCTGCTGTCTCCATCTGCAGTGATCATGGAGCCCAAGAAAGTAAAATCTGTCACTGCCTCCATATCTTCCCCTTCTATTTCCCAGGAGGTGATGGGACCAGTGGCCATGATCTTAGTTTTTTTGATGTTGAGCTTCAGACCGTTTTTTGCACTCTCCTCTTTCACCCTCATTACAAGAGAAATTGCTAGAAAGGCAGAAAAATTGACCTGATCAGGTAAGTAAACAGGGTTCTTGCCAGTGTCTTAATCTTGCAAGATTTTTCATAAAGTCTTTGAGATCCTCAGCTGGATGTCTCACAGTGTGGAAATATCCTGTCTCCACATAGGTAAGCCCCTGGTGAAATGTCTTGACACCCCTCTTCTGGGAAAAGCTTTTAGATCACAGAGGTTGCTGTAGGAAGGACATTGCTGATTCTTGCCAAAGCAGCAGGATCCACTAGAATCGAGTTCTAGCATCTGTGAGTACAGTAATCTATGCAAAACATGCATGTTCACCAGAATTCTACTGGTGTTCGCTAAAGTTTGTGCAACTCACTGCAGTAAATTGCTGCTTATTGGTAGGTTCGTGGATGCACTTCAGTTACGCATCAAGGCACACAGTCAGGCACAGAAAGGAGACACTCCTCAAGTGTCCACAGCAAATTAGGCAAACTTCAGAAAATAAAATAGGATTTGTTGTTCTTGTTGACTTAGGTGGAGGCTAGACAATTTTCTTGCAGGTTTGAGGCCTAGTTTTAAATTCCAGGATCCTCCAAAGGCTTCACAAACTTCCAAAAAATGGTCTCCAACAGCAAAAGCTAAAACCCAAGGCACACACAGAGAACAGGTAGCTCTTGGGTACCTCTGATCCTCAGTCATTTGTACCATGGAGCAGACGTCATTATCAATTTTTGCACAGTTTGTCCCACCCATGTGAAAGGATCGTTTTGTGTAAAATTGTTTGTGCAATTTTGCTTAATTCGTACACACACACAAAAATTGTTCCTATTGTCCTTCCCTTGCTAGGAGTGCCAACATACACCTCATTCCATTGCAGGACAAAAAGAAGGATTTTTAAGGTTCCTCGTCATTGCACACAAGAGTGAAAACAGTGAGGAGATGTGTCCCTCTTATTTATTCCAGCTAATTCCGAAACAATATTTGAAATAAATTGTTGAGTTTCAAAATATTCAACAGTATGCTTTACCACTTCCATCTTTTCAATAACAATAACAACAAGCATCATGATGCCTACATCATCCACTATGGATTCTTTTCCTATCCTGAGGAAAAGAAACAGAGAGATGGAGACTGCTATGAAATGATCAACTGATGTATGATGCTAAGAGAGCATTCACACACACATTGAACCAAAAAGAAGGGGGGGGGGGAGAAAAAGAATCAAAGAGGGATTACTGCCACTTTAGATAGGTGATAAGAACCTTTCCTGTAGGTTCTGTGCAAGCTTGCCCTTGAGACTATTCTAATTGGTTTACATCTGTACAAAGATTCCTTGTAAGCGGTCTTTCTGCCTCCATTTGTCTTCTTTTCAGTTGCTTTGTAAAGGCCTTAATTGGTCTTAGCGGGCCTCCCTTCCCACCCGCCTCCATTTCTATCTACCTTCAGGGCTGCAACAAGAAGCCAGTATTACCTGAGTTAGGGCAAGGGGATGCCAGCAATATTTCTGTCTGCCTTTTAACACTATAATTAATGGGCTTTTAAAAACAAGGATTGGATTCTACACAATGTTAACCCATTGGGGAGGAGTAATTTAAGCTGAAAGATCAAATAGAAGAAAGGCGTATTCTCTACCCTCACCCCTGCAGGCCTTTGCCTATTTTCTCTGTGAAATAATTGTTGAAAGCCCTGTCTTAGGTTGCTCTCTGTCTTTTCTAGAAGATCAAATTGCCTCCGATCAATAGTTGGCAATAACGGAGGGGGGTGCAAACCGGGAGGAAGAGGAATGCCGGTGAAAGGAAGTTTCCTCTAATTTCTTCTTCTTACCTACTAATGACCGAATAATGTAATTTTGAGCCTGGCTTTTCTTTAAGAGCCACTCTTTACTTGCCAAGAAATGGAATGAACTAACAGAAGACAGATTAATGTCATTCCCCCCCATCTTCCTTTGATGGTTTTGGTACCAAACTTGGATGGTGGCTATAAGAGGCCGTGCTAGCCTCGTTTCCTTTTGGAATGTCCATAGATCTGTCATGGTGGGAGTGAAGTGAATCGGAGCATGGCGGAAAAGCCACTATGTCTCGGGTGGGTTATATGTGGCCCTCCACATGTTGTTTTCCCAGTGTTTTCCACAGTTGGCTATACAGACTGAGTCTGGTGAGAGTTGTTGTCCAAACACATCTGGAAGGGCAGGTGTACCCTGCAGCTGCACTATACAATACAACAGAAATAGAACAGAACCGTGTGGTCATTACACAATACAAGTGGAAGGGTAGGTGATACCTTTATAGACCTCTTTTAAAAAAACCATAGAGTCTGCTAGCTTTTGTGGATCAGAACTGTCCATGTCATCAGACTCGTGCCAGTGTAAACAACTTGGAGTCCCAAAAGCTCATGTAAAGATGGATTTTGCCATGCATTGCAGTGGTCTGTAAAAGTATCACCTACTCTTGCTTTTTATTCAAGAGAAAAATTCTCAAACTGGTCTGTGGCCACTGGTGATCCGTATGCTCTGGTTCCAGGTGGACTTCAGATTACTTGTGGACCAAACTTGCATTAGCACCTCAGTGGAAGTTAGAAGAGTCCCAATCTTCTTCTCTTAGCTTTGCAGACACTGTGTTTGATTATTTGTTGTGGATTTCTTCTTGTATTGTTCTTGTCCTTGATTTCTGAACAGTAAGACGTCCTAGAGAGCCTGTCCCAGTTTGGTCTTCCCCAGATATTCTGGAGTACAACTTCTCAGTGGCCAACTTGTAAAGCTTCTTCTTCTTCATCATCATCATCATCATCATCATCTTCTTCTTCTTCTTCTTCTTCATCATCATCATCATCATCATCATCATCATCATCTTCTTCTTCTTCTTCTTCTTCTTCTTCTTCTTCTTCTTCTTGGACTTCAGCTCCCATCAATAGCCATGGTAGCTGGTGGGATTCTAGAAAGTATATTCTCAAAAAAGGGACTCTACCAAGGTCCTGGCTGAACACATCTGGCAGATACTGACTTGGAGAAGGCTGGTACAGATATTTTGGAACAGAATGTCATCAAAAATCAGTCTTCCACATTCGCTAGGTACTTATGTCGGTTAAGAAAAAAAAGCACTGGGACCTCCAGTCTATTTTTCAGCTAATTAAGTCAACCATAAGCACGAATCAACCCAGTGGAACAGGTGATGCTTGCCATGCATCAAAATTTGGAAGGATCAGCCTCCCAAAGCTCCTTGTTAAATGGCATTCTTTAGACTTCTGACGGCTTCGTCTTTGGCCCTGTTTTAGTTATTTAAGGCACCAGGACTAGGAAAGTTTGATCTTTCTTTATATATTGCTTCCCAAACCTGGCTTTATGGTAGGCTAGGCTGATAGATGGATGGATGGATTTAATATACCACAATGTACTGTTCTGGGTGGTTTACAGCAAATATTTCTCCGGTTACTTTCCAGGCATTTTTTAAAAGCAGATAAGGAGAAAATATTTCAGATCTGTTCTTTTGGGTGAAATTCTGTAGTAAGTTACCCTTAGAGTAGGATCATAATATCAGTGAGGATTTGGTGAGTCAACTCCCCTCTACGTTCCATGAATGCAATGGGCCTACTCTAGTGGTGACTTACTACTCTATTTCAGGAAACCCACAGGTTTAAGTCTACAAGAGCTGAGCAGGACAGTTGAGCCCAGGACGTTTTGGGGATCCCTCTTCCTAGGGTCTCCATAAGTCGGAGAAGGCTTGACAGCACATAACAACCCATGGAAGAAATACAAACACCCTATCTCTACAGGTCATCGGTAGCAGATCAATTCCACATGTAGATCCCTTTTATGGGCAGAATCTGGAGATTGGCTGATGGAAGAGCATTTCTACTGCCATCAGAAAAGCCTTGTGCCTAATTCTAACTCCATATAGTTGGTGCATCTTTACATCCACATTGTCTTTTTTATAATTGGTTTGTGTGTGTGTGTTGCTGTTGTTGTTTTGTGCAATTGCATTAAAGTTGTTCTCATAAATAGGAGAACTGCCACTGGGGATGTTAGAAAATACTTCACTGTGTTATGGGCAAAGAGAAACAAATTGCAGCTTCTGTCCTTGGGTGCAAAAAAAAATGAGACAGTTTAAGTTTAAATAGTAAATCTTACCGAACAAGACTCATTAATTTTGATGTGCCAGTTTTAAACAGGACTCAATCCCACGTGTGAAAGGTTGAGAACCCCAGCTGTGATCCTTGGTGTGGGAATGAGGAATTACCAGGGTTTGTATAGTAGGGTTCCTACTGGGCAATTCAGGTAAGGATAAAATGCAACCGCATTTAAGTGGCTGAGTGTCGATCTTTGTGTAATGCGGGACAGATAAAGGGGTTAGCAACCAAATTCTTTTCTTGGAAAACACTGATAAAATCTTAAGCAAACTCTTCAATTAGCTGAAGGCCTCCTTTATCAGGGAAGTCATTATTCACAGCATTTCCTGATTCGTTAGCTGTGGTGCTTTCTTCTTTCTTTCCCCAGATGGGTAAAATAACAAGACAGTTAGGTTGCATGGTTAGCTAAAATGCAACCCAAATGACCTCACACCTGATTAGCTTGTTCTTACATTCTCATAATGGATTTTTATACACGCACACTTCCCACATCCAGAAAAATACATCCATGTGCTCAGTGTTTCAGTACAAAATATACGGTAATATGTCTGGAGTACATATAGAAGAGGGAGCCGTGTTAGTCTAGGCAAGCATTATAGTTTAAAATTTTTAAATTATATTGTTATAAAATATTATTTAATTTTTTTTGTTAATTTTGATCATTTTGAGAGAATGGCCTCTCCAGGGGCGCTGAAGCAGTTGGCCCCCTGGGATCCCATGTGGGCTTTGAGCCACACTTTGCCAGCCCTGGGTTACTACGTAGCATTAGGACTCAGAAGACCCGGATACCAATCTCCATTTGACCATGTCGGATGAGCTCATGGGATCGCTGTGAGAGTCACGTGGGGAGGAAGAGGACCCTGTCCTTGAGCTCCCCGGAGGAAAAGCAGGAGAGAATCTCGACCCTGGTTCTCCTCTTCCAGTTGGGAAGAACGGTGGGAGTTTTCAGCTGGGGATGCTTCCGATGGCAACCATCCGTGGGGAGGTATTTGCTCCGCTTTCCTCGACATTTGCAAAACCTGCAGGCTGACAGGCAGGAACTGACTGGTCGTCTGGAGAATGGCTGAGGAATTTAATTCTCTAATAGCACCTGAGACGATGAATTGGAGGAGCAACTGGAGGTCAGAAGTCACGGCTGGCAGTTGCCAAGAGACAGGGGAATGAAATAATAGGAAAGGGTGTTGAGAAAGGGACACATTACAGGAGCTGTTCTACTATGTGAAGTTAAGTGAACTACATTACACCAGGCATACTGCATGGAGCGGCTAATTGCTCTTGTTTCTGGATAACTCAGGTCTGCTGGAGACCTTCTTGACTTTGGAAGCTATTAAATAGAACAGAAGTTGCTGAAAGCAGAGAGCTTCAAATGCCCAAGCTCCCCTTTGCTCACCCTCTCCCCGTCTCCCCCCACCCACTGGCTTGCTTCTTCAGGCAGCCCTTCCAGAAATACAGCAGCTTTAAAACAACCTTACGGGCACTACAAAGGAAGAAGTTATCCACAGCTAGACTAATTATTCTGTAAAGGGTGTAGGGGGGGAGGCAGACAAGCCAAGACATGCCAGGAAGAGAGGGAGGGGGAAGTCTATTAAGCACAAAACTGTCCTTTTGCAAAGTTTGCAATTTAAAAAAAAAATTCAAAAGGACTCAGAGTCTTCCTTCTGATTTTAGATTTCATGCTTGGCTCTGATCTAGAGGCTGGTTTGTTTGATTTAAAATAATGTCCATATAGATTGCAGCGTTTTATTTATTTATTGACATACTTCCGTACAAGGATAGTATACAACATTTTTTAAAAAATCAGTGAAACAACAACATAAAAACAAAGCCATCATTAAACATTGAAAAGCATTATTATTATTATTATTATTTTACTTTTTTCGCCTACAATTCCTATAAGCCTCGTATACCGAGCATGGCACAACAGAGCTTCTGAGGCTAGTTTTAGTCCACAAGCTCTGTGATTTTTCACAGGTGACTTTATCTTAGCCCCCACTAGTATAAGACCTTCATTTTTTTCAGCCCATGGCACCAAAGATGTCAAGAGTCGGTAGCAAAGACTTCTCCCTGTCCAACTGCTGGTTGCCCTGCATCAGGGAAGAATTCTGGGATGGAAAAATAGGTAGCTAGTCACTGCAGTGATTGTTGTATTTAGCTCTTGATTTTATAGGTATAAGGAACAGCATCAAGCATAGTGGATTGTGCGTGCATCTTAAGATGTTCCATGCATCAGCAGGTTCTCGTCAGCATGTGCTTAAAGCTGTTGTGTACTCTTAATTATTGATCTTCCTTGTTAAGCAGAGAGGCAGGAGGAAACCACCACCATTAGCTGGTAATTGACAATACTGGAGTGTTAAGCATCTGACTCTTGACAAAGAACCAAGGAGTGTTTAACTCTTAAATAAAATCAATTCCAGATTAACGCTCAATTCGCTATTGAGTACGAAACATGCAGCAAAGATATCTGTCAGGTAATATTTCTATGAGTGAACAATGGCTATTTTTAACCCAACCTTATAGATTTCTGCAAAGACTTAATAAGAGACAAAGTCTGGGAATACTGCATCTCAGAAGAATGGTATTCTGGATCTCGATCATTTGATTTAAAAGCAAAGCAAAAGAGAATATTGATCCCTTTAAACAGTGGGTGTCAGGGCTTTGTTCCATGCAGCCAAAAAAATCTGGGTTGAGTTACTGGGTTCACTACTGTTGTCCCAGTCAAATGAGTAGCTCACATATGTGCTCTTTCTGTTTATTATATTGTAGCCCCTGAAGAAGGCTAAAACTGCAATAGCCGAAATGCATTGAGCTTATCTTTGAATAAAGTATTGATACCCATTTTACATCCTGGGACTACTGTCTCTCCTTGCTTGACAGTCACTTTGTCAATGGCAGCAAGCACAAGAGGGGAACCCATAGACCCTCTAGACTGCTGCCATCGGTGTTGTCAACATTCAGGTTGCCCGTTGCTATGTAAAACTTGGCACCCTTTTTCTTGATGGCAAAACAGGCGCGATACTGTGCAACCATTTCAGGCCATGCCCTGGATTTTTCAACCATGGGTAGAGAAGCACAATATCCCATATCTCTATTCTGGAGAACTGAATCTGCTGAAAACATATGCTCCCGTCATTCCTCTGCTTTAGACCATCCCCTTTTCAATTTTTTTAAAAGCTGTTAATGATTAGAGAGAGTTTAAATCATATGGATCAATCTGCCACTGATCTATGTCAGTTTTTCATGTTTTGCATCCATCCCCATTCTATCTTGTTTCGACATCAGCCTACCTTTTTTTTAAGCATGGAACTCTCCACTGTTAAAAAACTTATTTCCTAACACTGCATGTATTTGAACAAATGTTATCTTGAAACCTCATCAGTCAATAGATAGATAATAAAATCCAGGCATCATCATCTTTTGGGGAGGAAGTATAATGCAAAATCTAGAGAAGTGTGAAAAGCAAAGGATAATTCTCCTTGTATGGATGTATATGTGGAGGAAATACAAATAACACGAGCTTCCATTTCATATCCCCCATAATGCTTTGGATGTAGTGTTGTTCAAACGCATTGCATAGGGAAATGGCAGCTGAGGCAGAAATAGGAAGTAGTTTCAAAGAAGAAATGCCCTCTTTTTCAAGGGGCAGTAGGTACGGCACTCAAGATATTACTGGAGCTTGGAAGAAGTTTCTAGCTGTGCCTGTTACCTCTTCCTCCCGTGGTATATGAAAAACCAGTTCTCTGTGCGCAACCATGGGCTAGCTAAGGTTTAGGAAAGCCGAAGAATGCAGGTGCATGTTGGGGCTCAGCAGGTGGATTTCCAGTACCAAGCCTCCAGAAAGAAAAAGAAAGGGGAAGCCAGTTGAAACATCTGGCCTGCCTACATAATCCCCAGAATTTCTGGAGACTCATTTGCGATAGAGGAGACACATATAGCACATTGTCCTCGGAGAAATGATACAGGCACGTGAACAGCCGCTCTGAAACTACGCTAGATGAAAATAGCTGTCAAATTAGTGGATCTGGAAGTTGCGGCATGCATTGTTACAAGCCACTTAAGTTCACAGCAGAACCACTAGGCCCCCATCCATCTTTCTCGGCTTACATTTTAATTGGCTTCTAGTTAAGTTTTTTAAACACCGCAAGACTTTGCTGACATGCAATCTAATACCGTGTGAATAATTTATGGGAGCCTTTCGTGGCGCCCGTCCCTGTCTTCCCTCTAATTTGAGAATCAGATAAAATGGAAGTTGGGAGGGGTGGCCGTGGAGAAGATGGAGAGAAAGCGGGCTGGGAGTTTAAAAAGGAGACAACCCATCTATCGGTGTACTGTTTGCTGGCTGTTAAATGTACAAGCGTGCTTCCCCCCCCCCTTAACGAATCTTGACGGCATTTGGGATTTCACGAAAGGTTTGAACAAAGCAGACTTATTAATAACTGCTCTGTCAGGAGAGTACCCAATTAAACTGAATTGGGTTTATGGTTCCCTCTAGAATTCTTTAAATGCATGGATAGCAAGCCTTTACAACGTGAATGCTGGATAACAAGAATTTGGTTGTGGAGGTTGGGTAGTGTTTTTTTTTATATAATAGTTTGTTTTAATGATGGTTGCTTCTGTACTTATGACTCGCCATCTTGTAAGTGGGGAACCTGGTGTTTAACACAGACCGACGCACGCACGCGCACATACAAAACGTCTCTTCTTCTGTGGAAACGGCTCCCCTTGCCCTTTCATTTCTTTTTCTGTGGCTCACGAGAAGCTGAGTTTTTTTTAATGCTAGATCCTTAACAGACCGTTTGGGGAATTTTATTCTTAACAGCACGTAAAGCAGGCCAGGTAATTGAGACCGGGGGGATTACCTCTCCTCTTTTGGCAGGGAGGCACACGTTTACAGAGCTGTGTTGAATCTATTATTTCCAACCCAAGCTGCTTGTGTTTCCTGCAGCCGAAGAACATAGGGGTGTGCACCATCCGCCACACTTGCTTTACACCTAGACATGCAGGCAATAAATGGGTTAATCTTTATAAAATCAGAGAATCCATGGAATTGGAAAGGATTCCTAGGGTCATTGAGCCCGGCCTTCTTGTCAAAACAGGAAAACCACAGCTAATCCTTCAGAGTGAGTGGACTAGCTATGTTCTAGTGCCCACATATCTGAGGAGGAGACGGGTCTCCACACAGAGAATATCCCAACGCATCTAGAATCCTGATTTTTTCTGATTGCACAGAGCACCTCCATGAACAGCGATCATCCTCTTCTTCAGATTTAGCTCTCCACATACGAGTTAAGATTGATCCTGCTATTCGACTCCTGAATAGGAAACTTGATTTGATAGTCTGGAAAGGACTCTGTATTTGGAGGCCAGCCAATTTGGTTTGAATCTGAAATGCAGAAAGACAGATTTTTTTTATTTTTATTTTTTGCTGCCTTTTGATGGTCTTGGGGCAATCCAAAGGTGGCACCAATTTATTTTGTACCCTTATTGAGAAAAGTGGATGAAGTTTTCAGGGAGTGTGCACTGAAGAGAGCACTATCCTTGAGAAATAACCGACAGAGAAGTTTAGAAGGTGCTAATAGAGGTTGGGAGTTCGATTCCCCGTTGTGCCTCCTTGATAGGGACTGGACTTGATGATCCAACTGTGTAGTTCTGAGGTAATTATTATTAATAATACATCTAAATTGTGATTGTATACAAAATTAATGGACAATACATCTTGACTGTATTGGAACCAGTTTTAAGGCATTCTTGAGCTTCACATGAATAGGTGCAAGATTTTCTGTGAGAGAACAGCATCATTGCAGAGCATCATTTATGCAATAGAGACCGGTTGTGGGCTTTGGAGATTTGGGGCGCTGATAAGAAAGAAAAAGAAAAGACATTTCTAAGCTCTGTGCTTACGGGATGCCTGCCTGATACCAACACTGTCTTTTTTTGACTGCCAGAAAAATGATTACCTCTCCCCTCCCCACAAGCAGACATTTGGTCATGAGTTACCCCCAACTGTTGCGGCTTGTTCTTGCGGGTGGGTGTGTTGTGAGCAGGAAGCAGAGAACATCTGGTGTCATATCTTTGTGTTGTAGATGAATTATCTTGGTGTTCCTTTGCTCTTAGCTCAAATTTTCATTGTCGGAATTTACCACTCATTGTTGAATCAGTTACCCGGCATTGCACCCAGAGAAATACAGAGAAGAGGTAACAGCTAACGCAGAAAGACCTAAAGCATCTACTATACATCGAATGCGCATCCACTGTTTGGCTACCTTCCCACCCATCTCAACTAAAATGGGGGGGGGGGTCACGGTATTTGTAACTCTTGATGAAATGGCAGAGGATGCCAGGATTCTAGAAAGCAAGCACTACCCACCTCTTCAAATGGATGGGACTCCCAAAAAGTCTAGCTCAGGTCGCATGGAGAACAGGGGTACTTGGAAGTCACTTAATAGGCTACAGAGTGGAGTTGGCAGAAGCAAAGTGAACCTAAGTAAGTGGGGCTTGTGTACCCACCCTGTCCTTTGCGTACATAGAAAAGAACCGGCAACTTCACACCTCTGTCAGTATGTATTCCATGCATATCATGGCAGACTTTTTTCTTATCTGCCCCAGATGCTCTTGATGTGGCCCATAATTGGGTGAAACTTATCGAACATATTTATTCGTTGTGTTAGTAGTATTTTAACATGAACAAAGATTCACTGTTTATATTACAGGGGTTCACTGTGTTAAGGTGTGATCACACGAGCATATTGCTGACTTGTGGTCCAGCCCAGTGTGAACTATTTTCCTGAGACCATATGATATAAAAGTAATAGCCTGACCTTGATCTGTGCCAAACTGGACCTTTCAGGTCCTGCATTAAGACTCCTAATTTTGGGGATTGGGCTGGAGCGATTTCCCAGTGAACAGAAGGGTCTCTTCAAGGGAGATCGTTCTTGGCAAAGCAACCCTTTTCACTGTGTTCAGATGCACACTTTTCTCACCATCTGATTTTCACCCTTTGTAGTCTTATTCTTTGCAAAAGCATGAGATGTTGGAGCACTTGAAAGCCCAAAACATTTTGTTAATATAAACATTTGTGGTAATGGGCCACAGCAGTCCATGAGAATTTATTCCACTTGAAATATGTTAATCTTCAAGATGTCACAAGACTCACTGTTGATGTTTGTTGTGCTATTGTGGTTTGGAGTTGATTTTGTTTCCTTGGTTATTGTGATCGTGGTTTTTGGAATTCTTTCTTTTGTACAGTGCTTTGAGATTAGCTTTTGCAGGAGGAAGTGACACCTAAATGTAATAAGTGGGTACACGCATGAAGTCCTCTGCAGCAGTCTCCATTGCTAAGAAAGGGGGTTGATGGGCACCAGAATGTTGGCTGGCTGCTAGAAATACAAAGGTAGAAACACAAAGAGAGAGAGAGAGAGAGAGAGAGAAGAATTTAGAACGGAGAATCCTCAAACTAGGGGCAGGGTGGGGCAGCCTAAATGGCCAGGACAAATACTACATTTCAATATTTTGGTGTATCTCTTGTATCCATAGTGTTTTCCTACAGCTCTTTGATTGTATTCCACCAAGGTTCTTTTCTTAATGGACTGTATAGACTCTCACTTTGTGCTGTGATGATATTTTCTATGTAGTTAATTGCTCGGAGGTGATCTTGAAGCCCCCAAAGAGACCCAGTGGAAAGCTGTGTTTTAGTCAGCTTTGATCTTTCAAAACTCTGTTTGGAAAAAAAAAGGAAAGAAAATAAAGGTGGGATGAAATTCCAGGATTGTTTCATTGTCCAACGGAGTTCGAATTGCAAGGTTGATAGCTGTGACAGTCCTCTTGCAGCTAAATCGTTCTGCAGAGGTGGGGAGCCTCTGAGCAGAAAGCGTCCAGATCCCTCTTAAATTTCCCATTGCAGTGAGTGGAGCATTTGCTTCTGAGCAACGGATTGCCAGAAACTGAACTGGCATCCCAGTTTAGCTAGGGGTAGGAATTGTGACTATAGGTGGGGTTTTCATGGTTTTGTGGACTACAAATCCCATAAACTTCCACTTTGGGATTTCCACCTGATAAGAGACTTTCCAAACACCTAAATGTGGCTCACCCATTGTGATCTTTCTCCCTGGTGTCTGGAAGTTCTCTGTCGGGTGGAACTCCCAAAGTGGAGGTTTATGGGATTTGTAATCCAGGCAGACCTTCCAGGGAGGAGATTTATGGGATTTGTAGTCTAAGAGGTGACAAGGGTAGTTTGAAGAGGGCGGGTGGGTGGCAGAGGGGGTGGAGGTGTTCCCCTCCCCCAGGCACAATCTGGGGGCGGGCATGAACCACTTTGTTTCTCTGGGGTTCGTGCGTGGTTCGTGATTCGTGAGTAGCCACGAATCACCCTAATCCGTCTTTTCTTCAGGTTCATGCCTATCTCTAATCATAATATAGTCATCCACTTACAGTAAATAGGGAAAACATAAAAGCGTGTCTCCTCCCTGCAGGATGACAAAGGCTATTCATGCCCCCCTCCCCGATTTTAGAGAAACTTTGCATATTTTCCAGGTAGATTTTTGCGCATTTCTGTAGAAGCACAAAACTTAAAACAACAACAAGCGGTTGCATGAACTATTCAAGCATTGGATGTGATGTGTTGGTTTTGTTTCTAAGATGCTGGGAGGACTCAGGGTTTGTTTGTGTCTGCGGCACCTCTTGAGGGTGCCTCGCAGTAACCCTGGGCCTGGGGGGTCCCGAAACAAATCCATTTGTCCACTTGGCTCAATAGAAATGGTCATGGAAACACTATAGAGGCCAGCTTTTGTCTTGACATCACAAAAGGCAGCCTTTTAAAAATTGTTCTTAAACACCTCCCCCAAACCACTTTCGGTCAACTCAAGAGGAAAAATGTAATCCGGTTGCCTATCCTGGTAATTCTTCCAGATGATGAGAAAACTATAGGTGGTAGAGAAGAATCAAATTGATCAATTCAGTTCAGATAAGAGCTGGCTGGTGAGCTTTCATCACACTCCCCTGGCAACCTGGTGGAAGCTCTCCTGCATTGGCAATTTCCTGTAGGGGGGAAAATGGGATTCTGTATTTGCAATGAATGAAGTTTTCATTTTATGCTTGCTTTTCCTCCTCTTCTTTCTCCTTGCCTGTCCTTCTTTCTCTCTTCCCTGTTGGCTAGAACCCAATGAATCAACCCTCAACAAGCCAAACTTTTAAGTCAGTTCGAAGAACGATTTCTGTGATTAACAGGCTGTGCTTCTATTTTTGTTGGAATATGTACGAAAGTGATGTTCTTGTAGTGAAATGAGGCTGAACGCACACAGTTCCCCCTCACTTCCAGCCATGGTGTATCTGTTTCTGTGTATATCTCTATTGTTCAGCCGCACTGCCATTTGCTGGTGGGTGGAAGTTTTCCTAGCTGAGGCTCTTCTCCGCCATAGGGATTCGGAACATATTGGTTGGCAGGTGGAGTCTATTCAGATGCATTTGCTGTTATTTCAACACTGACAGGAAACATACATCATATGAGTTTGGAATGCCAGCGCTATCTTCCATAGTAACCTGAATAAAAAGTGAGAGAAAGAAAGAAAGAGATCCAAGGGGTGGGTGGGAAATAACAGATATAAGCCTGTATTCTTCTGATGTGTATGGGTCTTCAAAACAGAAACAAAATCACGGACGGGTGGTATCTTTCATGCAACCCCTTCGAATTATATCAATGTGTGTCAGTTTTCCAGTTCTGCAGAGTTATTTGTCATATTAGCAAATAAAAATAGTGTGGGGATCAATGCTCCCTGTAATTTTCCAGAGCACTTTGCAAGGGCTCTGCCTCGCGCACATGGGCTTCCGGCCGCAACTGGAAGCAAACGGGTGGCAACACTGGCTCGGCTGCACGTGCCCAATGCAGCGCTATGCACCTGCGTGCCTTAGAAGGATGGCAGGTAGGGAAGAAATAGGAAGTCCAAAGTTTGCCCAAACTTGGTTGTGGTCATGGGTCCCCTCACTGGGAGAAAGGTGCAACAGATGCACAAACAAATGTAACAGACTCACAAAGAAATAGAAAACCAATTAGGTATTGTTAAATTGATGACAGTAATTTTCTTTTCTTTTTTAGTTATTACCTTAATACACCATCCGTCCTGCAAATAACTCAAAGTAACATACATGATCCTTCTTTCCCTTCTGTTTTTACCTTCATGGCAACTCTTCCCAGTTTGCCAGCCTGTTCTGTTGCTAGAACGGAACCAGTTTGCCAGGTAGGCCATTAGGCACTATGGAAACGTTGATCCATTTCGCGGTATCCGGAGACTGATGTCCGATTGGTGTGACTGCAGGGGCTCAACCTGTCCTCTTCCACCGAAAGGTGGGAGGTGCCACTGCAACCCTGTTAACATGCTAGAGCAGCTCTTGAAACACTTTAAAGGCACACTTGGTACATTTGGCAGAGCAGCAGGCATCTTCTCCAGCGTCCTGCCGGATGATGGCCGACAGCTCTGACTGGTTTACTTGCTGACATTTCTCACCTGCCTGGCTCTGTGGGAAATCCCAAGACTGCCCTTACTTGACATGGGCTGTAGGAACTGGACTGCTCCTAAGGAGATGTCAGGTGTGCCTGTGACATCCTTACCCCTCAATTCTTTGCTTGAATGTTCGCGTTCTTCTTTATTGTTCCTCTGGCAGCTGAAAACCTACCTGCATGTGCATAAAGATAAAGAATCTATGAAACATGGTTGTTGTGGGTTTTTCGGGCTCTTTGGCTGTGTTCTGAAGGTTGTTCTTCCTGACGTTTTGCCAGTCTCTGTGGCCAGCATCTTCAGAAGACTGCAGTAGGAACTCTGTCCATGCTCTGTATGAACCAATTTTTCTATTTCCTTTCTCCTTGTTATGTAGCAAGTCCATGAGGGAAATGATGATGATGATGATGATGATGATGATGATGATGATGATGATGATGATGATGATGATGATGATCCTCGTGGTGCAGTGTTTAAACACAGCAGTCAGATTGCTAACAAGTTGATCACAGGGATCACATACCCCCCCCCCCGTTGACCAACTCCACTGTCATGGGAGAGGGCCTTCTCTGTGGCTGCTCCCAGAGACTCTGGAACTCCCTCCCACTGGAGGCCAGCTGGGCCTCATCCTGGCTGTCCTTCCGCAAGCAAGTGAAGACCTTTCTCTTCAGGCAAGCCTTCCCTCAATGGCAGGCTGCCTGAATAGAGTTTTTAAATGGATGGCTGTGCCTTACGGCTTTGAATGCATTATTGGAGTTGCTTTTGTTTACTCTCTGCTAGTGTGGTATTTGTTTGATCCTTTTCTGTATTTGTAGACTTCCTGTTTTGAACTTTAAATTACTGTTTTTTAATCATGTAAGCCGCCTTGGGTCCTTTTTAAGGGTAAAAATATTTAAAATAAATAATAAACAGACCAAAGCATTTCTGTTATTTCCCTTCTGTACATGATAAAAAGCAATAGGATTCTGGCTATAATAATTAACATAAGCAGATAAAAATAGTTTGTTCTGTTAGTATTTACATTATTTGTTTATGTTTGGGCGGTCTGGGCATCAGGACTCCTACGCCAAGCGAAACCTTACCCGTCTGCACACCAGGAGTCTTGTTCAATCTAAAAGGTTGCCAGTCTGTCAATGTTCTGTGAAATACCTCCAGGGCTTCTGGTATCTTCTGATAACTTCCACAGTTCATTTCACTGCAAAACCCCCAGGATTTAAATAGTTCTTTATGTCTTATCATTGATGGGAGAAAGTGGGGAAAGAAGAATAAAAGGGAAAAAAACAGAATTTGAATTCTTTTAGGCAAACTGTTTTACTGAGTAGGGGGCTCACTAGGGTAAAAGCAAAATGTAAAATCGCTTCCCTCTCTTTAACGCCCTCCCAGCAAATAACATAACATATTATTTCTAAGCTCAGGCAAATACCTTTTATCAAAAATGCAATAAGGAAAAGCAACACAGCAAAAATTATATCCAGCAGCCATTATTATTATACAGGTTGTCTGTGTTGTGTGTGCGTTTGGTGCTGTCAAGTCAGAACCGACTTACAGCAACTCTACTAGAGTTTCAAGGTAAGTAAGGTATTTAAGGAATGGTTTTACTATTTCCATTCCCCCAGTGAGTGTCCATGGCTGAGCGGGGATTCGAACCCTGTTCCCCGGAATCCTAGTTCATCACTCTGTCTACTACAGCACACAGGGAATGCAGATGGGATATGTTACAGAACATGAAAGAAACCACCAACCACAGCTATACAAAGATCTGTTTTACTAATATCAAACCATATACAGTATTATATCCAGCAGCCATTATTATTATTATTATTATTATTATTATTATTATTATTATTATTATTATTATTATTATTATTATTATTATTATTATTATTATTATTATTATTATTATTATTATTATTATTATTATTATTATTAATCATCTCCTAGCCAAATGCGAGGGTATGAGATGCCCTTGTGGCACAGTGATTAAACTGCAGTACTGCTGTCATGCCCAGAATATGATCCCTATAGGCTCAGGTAGCTGACTCAAGGTTGACTCAGCCTTCCAGCCTTCTGAGGTCAGTAAATTGAGTTTCCAGCTCCCGGGTGTGGGTGTGATGTGTAGCCATTGTAAACTGCCCAGAGAGTGCTTTTAAGCACTATGGGACGGTATGTAAGCAGCACACTTTGCTTTCCCAGATTAGGTTTTCTAATACACTCATTTATTCTGCCGTCAGAAGGAGGTAAAATCAAATATACAAGCGGACACAAAAATCACATTTCTTTTGTATGGACTGTTTGTACCTTTCTTATCATCAAGCAAGAAATCCCCGTTTCTTCTAGCTGAGCGATTACGTTGGTCTCTCTGACCAAATGAGGTCACTTCCCCAATTCTGTAACATCTGTGGCACCATGTAGTAAGTAGACAATTTCATTATTAGTTGTGCCTATATGACCATTTGAATTTGAAGGCTGGTAGTGGAGAAATTCCATGTGGGGCTTTACAGTTCAATGTTTCAGAGTCTTAGCAAGCAATTTAAAACGTTGGTTGGCTCTCACGTACCACAAGCATGTCCCAACCTGTCTGGCAAGTGTTGAGTTAAGAATTTTTATTACAGAGGTATCAAACTTTTAGAATTGTGTGATCTAGATACACATTCTAGACCAGTGGTTCTCAAACTGAGGTCCCCCGATGTTCTTGGACTGCAACTCCCAGAAATCCTGGCCAGCACAGCATGTGGTGAAGGCTTCTAGGAACTGCAGTCCAAGAACATCGGGGGGACCCCACTTTGAGAACCATTGCTCTAGACCATTTATGGAGTCTATACTGGTGTCTCAGCATTCCAGGAGCTCATGACGCAGGAAAGAAAAACATGCATAAAAGAAAAGAGGTTAATAAGCTTTTTGCATTATTGATGATGCCATCAGAAATGAAACAGGTACAAACTGGGTTCAGAACTGGACAGTTTAGCACATCCAGTTCTGAAACAAGCAAGTGGGAAAAATTCAGTCCATTGATAATGTGCAGCCTTTCTCTCGGTCCTGCCACCTTCAAAGATGCATCTGATGGGGACACGGGAGAAGTCTTTCTCTGTGGCTGTTCCCAGGCTCTGGAACTCCCTCCCACTGGAGGCCAAGCTGGCCCCACCTTTGCTGTCCTTCTGCAAACAGGTAGAGACCTTTCTCTTCAGGCAAGCTTTCCCTCAATGACTGGCTGCTCGAGTGGGTTTTTTTAAATTGATTATTGTTCCTTTTTTGCTTTGACTGTGTTTTGATGTTGATTTTGGTATTTGTGTGGTATTATTTTGTATAGTATTTGTATGCTCACTGTTGTTAGCTTTAAATATTGCCTTTTAAGGATGTTGGCCCGCTTGGTTCCTTTGATGGGGAAAGACAGGGCAAAAACATTTTGAATGAATGAATGAATGAATGAATGAATGAATGAATGAATGAATGAATGAATGAATGAAATAGCAAGGGGCTAAAAGAAAGTTTTAGTTTGAGATAATTTGAGAATATTCCTGAAACTTCTCTTTTTCAACACTTTTCTTCAGAAAAATTATCCATTCTGAAAATATTTCCCACCCCTTTTTTGCCAGATGCGGCTATTATTTTCAGCTGCAATTGCCTGAGATGACAGTAAGCCCAGAGCAGGAGTGGGGGAAAAGGCTGCGTGTGATTCTGCACCTAACAATTGTGGCCTTCACCCACAAGCAAGCTCTCTTAACTTGCAGCAGTTTAACTTTAACTGCTACACCTTTTGAATAACTGCCAAACAGGATTTCACCCAATGTAATTGTAGGAATTCTTTTTCTTGTTGTTGTTGTTTAAGTGTTGAAATATTGATTATGAGTCAAACCAAGCCCTGTGCTTTGGTCGCCCTGTGGAACAAAGCAAACATTCTTCAGTGTGTTTCTGGTTGCTCGTCAATCACATTTTTACATCTCGAAACGTTACCCTGTTTCTGGTTTAGAAGCCTTCTCCCCACCTACCATTGGGACGAGATGCCATCTCTGTCTTCACAGGCGCCGAGGAAACCCTGACATGTTTCATAGCATTCATACGTGGGGCTCTGTGAAACGGAAAAGAAAACAGCTCTTTCTGTCAAGCTGTCACCAACCAAAGCTTTTACTTTCCATCAGGCTGACTAAACTTTAAAACTGCGTTTCTTCTGTGCTGCATATTGCCAAGAGAAATCCCGGGTGTTATATGAATTTATAGACTCCCAGCAACATGACAGAATACCAAAATATTTTATGGAATATTAAAAATTCATTCAGATCTTCAGTAAAGCATGGATGGGAAGTGTGAGAAATGTGAGGCAAGGGGTGCCAGCTGCGGCCTCTGGTGTTTGTTGACCTTGATATCGAGGCAGGAAATAGATAGATGAGAATCAGCTTTAACGACAAGAACAACACTGCTCTGCTGTTGGTGAAGATGGAACCTATACATGAGCCTTAACGTGGTACATCAACTGGCAACTGAAAGGATGCAAGAAGAATTGGTTGCTGGTGCCGATCTCTCAATCTGTGTCCGTACCTCTGTTTTTTAGGGCATGGCTAACGTTCCACTTATAAGGTTAACTTACTCATATGATTTTGTAGAGACCTGCAAAAATGGAAAACACATATGGCATAGGCATCCTTCAGTCTCGAGAGACTATGGTAGCGTGCTCTGTATGGAGGACTTGGAACAGAGTCTAGTGTTTCAACGCTGTATCCGAAGCTTGAGTGTCCTCTCCAGGGTACGAAGCCTGGGTAAAATAAAATGGAGGATCAGCTGTTACCCAAGCAGCAAATCCCCCCTCTCCACATAGCTGAAATAGTCCTATGGAGAGGCAATAGCCAATACAGCTGGTTCTAGTGACGTCACAGGAGTTGAGAGAACGACACAAACTGCCTCTGGGACTCCGGCTCCGGATTTTTGCTAGAGGTTGACTCCTGAAGCCTCTTCCATCAGTGAATACAGCCACAAGGCAGTGGAGGTTTGAAGTCAGAGTTTTCCTTCTCCTAGATGGGCTGCCTTCCAAGGCTGACGAGTCCCACCTACCCGGCATATACTGTATATCTTCTCCTTTACATCATTTCCCCCTGACAGTTCAATCAGGTCAACCCATCATGTCCCATCACTCGCTGCCTTTCCCTTCCCATTTGAAAGAAAAATCCCAAAACGTGGATGTTCAGAAAAGAGGAATAACTTGTTGTGTCCAACGCTTCCCCTCCCCAATCCTATAAACACTCCTAATCTTCATACTCCTGGTCAGAGTCTTTCCCCCATACACTCATTGTTTGCCTGAAATCACAGGCCAGAAATGCCTCAATGGTTACAAGTATGAACTTATGTGCTGTGAATATAGGCAGAAATGGTGTGATAAATGGATTTTTTTTTAAAAAAATCTGTTGACAGAAAACCCAGTTCGGCACCTCTTCCTGCACCTCCCAACTTGCCCGCTTGGTCCCCAGGAACAGCGGGAGAGACAGTTGCCCTGCGGCACCATCTGTTTCTGCCAGCCTCTTCTTGGGGCACTGCCTTTACATCTGCTGAGCAGAGAAATCTCTGCTTTAAAGAAATCTTTGGTCTCTCACATCCGATTCATGAACCATTGTCATGCCACATTGTCAGAAAAGCTTATTTAAGTCCCTTTTGATCATGTATTATTTTATCATGCTAAATTATTTAGATCTGGATAGTTTCCTCCACCCAGCCCCCATCAAAGCCCACATCCAAATAAACAGGACTTTTGGCTGGCCTTGACATCCTCAACAAAGCTGCAGTTATCGTTGCTTAATGTCTTGAATAATTTCACACACCCAAAATGTGCAAAACCTTTCCAAGACCAATGTGTTGTGTTCTCACATGTATGGAAAATAAGCATGAATTCTTCCTTGTTTAGCATGTGAGGAGAGATCAGATGGTGATTCACATTCCCTCCAGGTAGTCCAAGACAATATCTCTAAGCTTGCCTGCGTGGCCCTCCTTAAAATGAACCCAAGTCCAGAGGAGTCCTTTCGTGGGATGCCCAGTAAAGCAAAGAGAACAGTTGCTTGCTTTAAAATAAATTGATATATACAATGACTAAAATGTAACTTGACCTAAAAAAATCTTCCTCAAAACAAAGAGGTTTACCGTTTTCAGGTTTTGGCAAAAGAATTTACGAACTCTAATTTGTCCTACGCATCTATTGAAGAAGAAGTAGACTGCAACTCACAAAACAGACACCAAATAAAAGCTATCTGTTGTTGAGATGGAAAGGGTCTTCGTTGATTTCACTGCAACAGACGACTGAGTAACATCGCGGCATCAATACGGTTGGCAGAGTGTGGAAATTACAGTTGGCAGAGTGCGGCTTAAAAACCTACATCTATTCTGCAGGAAAAAAAATATTTCAGGGACCTACAAAGCAGAATTAGCTTGAAGTTGCTCACAGTAAACGATTCCTTACTGCTTAGTTTTCCTCAGCTGGCACTTCCTGTCTCAATAATTCACTCAGAGACACTAGTAAGAGAAAGAATAAAATCATCCATGTCCTCCAGTTCTGAAACAGATCAAAAACAGACAGCATTCTGTAGGAAAAATAATGACTAATTACATGAACAGAGCTTAACTCATTAACTAGCTTCGTGAGTGACTACATGACTTGCTAAATGACTACATAGTTCTAACTGTTTTCAGATTGTCCGACTAAAAAGAGCAGGAAGAGATGACTTCGAGTAGAGAGGCATGGCTCTCTTCAAATTTCTGAGGTGGAGAGGGAATAGTTGGTTGCTGCTAGATTGACTGAGAGTCATCCCAGCACAGAGAAGTCCTTCCCAGCCAAAACCTCTGAAAGGCAATTTACAAAAGCTGAATTAATTCCAACAAATATAGCTATCAGATGAAGGTGGCATCTGTGATTCTTTGGAGTGACAAAGTCCTGCTGTCGTCTATACTAAACAGCCAGAGATAGAGATGAACTGGGGTTCGCACGGACTCTTTGATAAAAGGAGGGTGAGAGTTCTATTCTAAAACATCTGGAGTGACAGAGGTTCGACACCACTGCTCTGGGAGGTCATACATCGCACAGTTGACTCCTAAAGTGCTTTTTATAACATCAGCTGAACGAATGGTAGCTTCTACACAGACACACAGAGAAGCACACAAACACACACACTGTATGGTAGCAGACATTGGATGTATTCTAAACCCCATCTAGGTCGACTATCTTTCAGAAGATAAGTTTGACCGGCTCATCAGGAGCAAGAACAGTTTCGAAGCACCAGCAAATGCGTCCCTTGACATTCCTCTTGGCTGATATTCCAGGCACCTTGTGGCACCCCTCTGTGATTTTGAAGAGACTCTAAATAAAATCTCTCCAAACGTAATCAACAGCCTAGCGTATATTTGCTCCATCCATCTTTGAAAGGACAAAACTATGGCTGATCAGAAGTCCCCACTGAAAACTCATTCTGGGCTCATTTGAAACAGAACGTGGGTGGGGAAGAGATGGGACCTCCTGGTGTTGAGCTGTTTATGTTGGAAGGAGAGAACTTCAGTGGTGGGTGCACACATTCTGCTTTTTCTTGTTGTCATGTAACCAATTTGGAAAGGTACAACAAGCTCTTGAGAAGGGCCATCTTCCCATTCATCCACCCTACCAGTATTCCTTAAAATGATGCCATGGCAGACCCATTCCCGGAAACAGTCGTGGCCCATTTGCCAATGAAGCTGCAGGAGCCACGTTTCCTAACGTCTTCATCCTGGTGTTCCTTGCACTTTAAAAAAAGAAAAGAATAAGAATAAGGGAAGGCCCTCAGACAGCCTGCTACATGTCACTAAAGTGGTCTGATCCTCAGTCTCTCTCCGCTGCGCATATAAATTCAGTACACACTCACACAAACACGTGATTAGAAACAAAGATGTTGTGGCAAACATGGTGCAGCCAGACTAAAGAAAAATCATCCTGCCCACCCAAATGTCACTGTGATGTTTTGATGCTGTTTGAAAGTCTAATCCGCCTTCAATTGTAGTTCCAGCCAATCAGGTTAATCCAGTGGTGTTATATTAGCAAAAAAAAAAAAAAAAAAAGGATGCAAGCAGACAATGGACAAGTGTATCGCTTGACTTCCTCTCTCCAAAGAAAGAAAGAAAGAAAGAAAGAAAGAAAGAAAGAAAGAAAGAAAGAAAGAAACTGATCATCACCAAAAGGCCAAAAGAGGGACAAAACAGATGCAGTGATTTATGAGGCATAAGGAAAAGAAAATAGCAACTGTCCCCCTCCACCCGGCCAACGAGGACACTCGGAGCATATGCTTCTTTTCTCCAGAGGGTACCACAGGACTCCTTTGTTATTATTATTATTTTTTGCTCCTATTCACGCGGCAGCCATTTTGGAAAGGGAACGCCAGTGAGCGGAGGCTGCAGTTAAAATGTGCAGCCAATTGCAGGGCTACCCAGGGATGTGCGAATGAGCAGATCTCACACGGCGATGATTTGAAACATGCCTTGTGGCTTTCTAATAATGTGCCAAAACAGTCTCAGTGGTGCGCCGCGAGGCTGTCTATTCCATCTTCTGTGAATGAACCGGGCCCAGCAGGTCTCAACTAATGCAGGCAGCCCCTTTGCTCTGCTGGAGGAGACAGGCGCCGAGATGGCAATCGAAGCTTGATTTGCCAACACGTTTCCAATGATTAAAATGTAATTAGCACAACGGAGTGCCTCCTCCCCGGCTAATTTTAATACATGCTGTGACAGGCGGGCAGCCGCCAGTGCCTAGGCCCAGCAGCAGATGGAAGCAAAGGCAGCAGGAGAGGAAAACCATTTTGCGATGCGGCTGTTCACATCAGGAAACCATCAGGGTACCGGGCTTCTTAGGAAGGCCCACGATGGCAGGCTGTCAGATCGGCTCTGTCATGTCTGACGGCGGTGACGGCAGCCATCCTTCAAGACGTCCTGGGAGTGCAGTCATTTTGCATGTTTCACTCCTTAACGGTCTTTTCCGCATCACTGTTCTATTTGTGTTCCCCCCCCCGCTTCTGAAAAGCGATATGTGCATTCGTGTATCATACAGCAAGCACAGGAAAATGATTTTGGAACAGGTGTGATAATGTACCTGAGGAAAAAGCCTCAGTTTTGTCTCCATAAAATATCAACATTTTTGCCGAAGGGGGACTATAGTCTGGCCGGATTGAAAAAAACATTGCAGCACAACCCTAACAAATACATGAAGAATTTGCATCAAATTCTTTGTTTCCATCATTTCCGGCGGTCTCACCTTAACGAAATACCTCCACAAGGTGTCCTCTTGGCCTTCAGGAGCGGAGCCATGTTTTGCCGTTCTTATTGGTTGTAATTTGAGAAAATTGCCTCAAACCTAGAGTCTTTTCATTTCTGAGACACAAAAGCCCCAAACAGAGAAGCACCAAAAATGACTAATTGTTAAAAGGTGCAAACAACCCCTTTTATGCTTCTGATAATTAAAAATCAGTGCAAGAAAGCAGAGCCATCTTTGTTATGCAATTTACATTCTTTGAGCCATAGTTCTTATTTGTACAACTTTTAAAAATCTGTGCTGCTTATGAGGTAAGGCAATAAGTTTGCTTGTCCTTGTGAGCAGGGGCCAGAAAAATAGGTTCAGTGGAACATGCTCTCTGCTAAGGATGTAATTCTATTCACGCCTGGGAACAGGTCCCATGAAATTCAGCATCGTTCCCTCCGGTTAGATATGGATAGCATATTATACTCTAAATGACTTTCAGCTTTTCATATATAATCAAAATGTCCTCCAGAGACTATCTGGTTTATGTCTCCGGTAATTTGCTCTCTGAATTTTGTAAGTGTCACGTTCTATCAAAAAATATCTCGATATGTGTTGTGTTGATGAGAGTATGGATGCATACTGGTATTTTTTGGGATGCCCAACCTGAATTGATCAGCTGACAGAACTGCAGATGATTAATTGATATTCAGACCAATCCTATTCATTTTCACTGAGGAATAAATCTAATTGAGCTCAATGGAATACATTTCTAAGTAAATCTATAGGATTATCTACTAAGGTTTATTTAATTTGGTAACAGAATTAACCTTACTAACATGCTTCGTAGAAGGACAAATGACAAAACGGTCACATCATGAGAAGACAAGACTCAACAGAAAAGACAATAATGTTAGGAAGAGTGTAAAGCAGTGGGGAAGAAAGAGACCTAACATGACATGGATTGAGTGAATGAAGGAAACCACAGTCTTGAGTTTGGCAAAGCAAAGCTGTTGCAGTTCAGACCTTTTGGAAGTCACTAAATCATAGGGTCACCATAAATCTGTAGCAAACCGACAGCTTGTAAAACCACAACCAAGGGATAACCAAAGCCAAAAGAGTTGCAATGTCGCATAAATTTGATTTTAAGAGAAATAAGCTGGGCAGGTATAGAGCACGGATAAGTAGATTGCCATACCTGACCAGGCATCATCGCCTTTCCCTTCTAATTGAACCCAGGGCTCATTCATAATAAAAACAGGGGAATTCTGGAACGTATCTTAGATTAATTCTGACATTTTTCAGTTTCTTCAGGGGGAAAATAATGAAAATCTGGTGATATTTTCTGAGCCAGTCTGGGGGCTTAGAAGACTTGCACCAGCTCCACTGCAGCTTAAAAGGACTTCTACCTTCTACAGAATGATAGTGGTTACAATAAAGTATTGTATATTTCTTTTTATAATATTTATAAACCACATTTCCTTCCAAGGCGGCTGGGATTATACACAAATGGAATAAAAACACATCATTCATACAGAATTGAAAACATAAACCATATAGGCTCAGTTGTCGCCTGGGTTAACAAGGTCACATTTGTAGTTTAGGAGGTCGACACCGGTGGCCAGTCTTCCCATGAAACCCCTACTACTGTGAAACAGGAGCACACAAGTGCTATTGATGAAGGACTGTGTCAGCTCAGATGTGAGCAACTTTGTCCCCCAGGACCAATACCCGAATCGAAGTTTGCCTTTGAGCCAGAAGTCCCAGAGAAAAACACATTGGTACAAGGACGAGGAATACATAAGAAAAGAGCAGAGTGCAGGAAATAGATGAAAGGAGACAACAAGAAGACTGTGTGCCTGTTCTGTAATGTTAATGATTATTAAGACCAAGAAAAATTGGGATAGAGGCAAAAGCAACACGCAACCTACACAGATGCGCACACATTTTGTCAGAACAGAAAATTGCAGGCCATAAGCCCATCAAGTGACAAAACAGTTTTGTCACACAATAGAAAGAGAAAGCATTCGGAGGTTGAAAAAGTGTTTATTTCACTGAAACTATTTCCCAGAGGCATGTGACAGCTCTTTGAACAACAATAACAACTATCCTGAAGTCAATACAGCCTGTGAAGTCCGTGAGATACTTGGCAATCCACCAGAAGCAACAGAGAATACAGAATTCTTGCCGAACGTTCCATAGCAACCTTGTGAAATGCGATGGAACGTCCGCAATCCATAGACCTCTTAGCTCTCAAATAAAGACTAACAAGTATGTTTGTAACATCATTTCGAATCTACATTGCATTGTGAGTAATTTTCTATATGAAAGGAATGACATTCATTCAATTCACTTAGCAGTTTACTGCTTGGTGGCCAGCGTCTCTAAATTGTTACACATTCCACAAAACACAAAACCTACAAAAGAAGGGAAAATCTATGGTTAGCCTGCCTGGCAATTAAGAACCGAACAAGCTGTAAAAAGATATTTCGGGCCAAAAAAAACTGTTTCTTTTCTCCATGGTTGAAGAGGGAGTAATGTTAGGAAGGACATAGAACCTGTCTTTAAAAGGCTTAACATCACGTTTGAAACACTACAGCTGAATCAAGCTCAAGGTTTTAAAATTTGCTCAGTGTATTAATTCGTTGAAACAGATGCTTAGGACGAAAGCAGTCCGGTTAGCAGGGAAGACTGCCAAAAGGAAGCTACAGAACTATATGTTCTGAATGAACCAGAAACAGTTCTACAGCAGTTTGTCCCAAGTGAGGAAGAAGCTGGAAGCCAGCTAGGGAAGACTTTGAGAAGTACTGGGTAAATCTGCTTTCTTATACCACTAGACACAACTTAAAATCCCTCAGCTTCAATAGGAACATGAAATTTACTGCTCCCTGCTCCCTGTGGCCATATGTGAAATAAAAGATAATAATTTATATAAGTGTTGGTGGTGATCTCTCAAATGCTTTATGGAATTGAGATCTGGAGTATGAATGCTGTTATATAGCAACCTGCTTACAAATGTCTACATTGGCAATCTAGATCTTTTTCCAGAATAACCTACTGTCTAAGGACAGTAACATGTCAATGACGGACAGAAGCTGTACCTATATGAACAATTTTTGTACCTCAGAGTAACCAAGCTGAAGCTTCTAGTGCTTGAAGGCATTAAGCAGGGACAGGCGTGTTCTTGAGATCCATCCCGCTGGAGCATGTAAAGCAAATTTCTCCCTCTCAAGTGAAGTGAATTTCCTTCATTTCATGGTCACTTGTTTTATTTGTGATGGGTCATTGTGTTTGGCTTCCAGAAGATTTTATACCAAGCAGTTTAGATGTTGAATTTTATTGCAGTGTTGTTGACATGAGTATATAGGGAGTTCCCTATAGGACAATTTTAGATTAGATCCCAGAGATCGTAGCAAATCCCATGAATTGTGTGTGTCTGGACTCACTGGTACATATGAAGCTGCTAGGTTGTGGTCTGAGAGATGTTCAGTCCTGAGGATATTTACTGGATGTTGTTCTACTATAGCATGTTTGAGCAGACCGATAAATAGCTGAATTTAATACTTCAGTCATGTTCAAGGACATGTTTCTTCACATTAAGTATGTGATGCAATCTTACTAAACTTTGCTTTCTCACTGCCAGGATGAGAGATTGAGTACCTTTTAAAATGCCAATGCCTGCGTTTTGCACAAAATTTCTCCAGTTCTGCAAGCATTCAAGAGAAAATTGGGCAGTCATTGGGCAGATCGCCTTTAATTTGGACCCCTGCATTGAGCAGGGGGTTCGACTCAGTGGCCTTCCAACTCTATTATTGTATGGTTTTATGATTTCTGTGGTCAGTGAGAAAGACGCCTGCATGGAAGCTGCAGAATAGCCAACAGTGACCTAAACGAGCACGTAATCAGACCTACCAGAAGAAGTCAACTTCCTTGGTTCCATCGTGATCTACCAGTCCCACAAACATGAGATATGATGTCCTTCCTGTAAAAACACGCCAGTACAGTTGTTGCAGAACAAATACATTTTTGTTATTGTTTGGGATTTCCACCAAGAACTAGAGCAGTCAAACCTCAGGTTTGAAGTGCATATTTTTAAACAGAAGAGCGAAGCAACGTGTACCTCTCTATTCCGAATGCGAATCTTAGCCAAGCTCCAGTCAGATATAAATATGTGCCAACAGAGTGATTTATTTACATAACTGTCAGGTTTTGGACTTCCATTTAAATTTGTCTCAATCTCATTGTAATAACACAAGAATCCAGCTCAGCGGTCGGGTCCTATCTTACAAAATATATTTCTCTCCATTTCTTTTCTTTTTCTTTTTTTCCCCCCTTTCTCCTTCCTGCCTGATAATTCACTACTGGTATAGTTGTGATCTATTCTGCTCTTTATTATTTATGGCAGCTTTTATCTTCTTGGGATGATTTATAATTTAGATTGCACGAAAGCAAGGATTACTGTAAATCTAACACAAGGAAACAGGCAGCCTGCCTGCAAACCAATTTTCAGGTTGATCTCTCTTTCCCACTCCTGTAAATGAGCATGTGTGTCTGGAGATGCTGTACTTCAGAAAGGCAGCTGGGTGAATCTAACTTCACCTATGCTTTGTGATCGATGCCACAGTGCAAATATAGATGTACTTTGTTTATAGGTTCCAACACCTAAACCTGTTGACTAGACACAAGTATAATTTTCTCGCACCTACCCCTAGTAAACAAAAAACCTCTATTTTTCTTTGTTCTTTTTCTCTCTCTTTTGGAAATGCGTGGTCCCAGCTGTGTTACTCTTGGCAAGGGCGGGATCGTCAATCACAGTTTTCACAGTTTTTCCTCTCTTTTTTTGGCAGTTGCTCATTCAATTTCATCACCACACTGGCAATTCTTTTTTCCCCCAAAGCACAGTCTGATTTGTCAGGATATGACTCCGTGTGATAAAAGTGAGACCGGGGCTCTCAGAGTTCAGAGGCAGGAGGAGAACCCATTGGTTAGAGTCGGATAAACTGACAGTCACCCCGGCCCAGAGAGGTCCCTTGCAGCCACACCTTCTCCAGGCAGCATGTGAGGTTGTAAAAACTCCCAACAGAAGGGAGTTGCTCTTCCCCGGACCATAGGAATTGTGCCCTTATTTTTTTGATTTGGGAATAGAATGTCAATGTTTTTGTGCAGGAGGGGCACAGTGCCACTCTGGGCGGTTTACAACAAAGAGACAAGCAACACAATAACAAAACAATACAATATCAATACATTTGGGGGGCACAAATGCCAGGTCAGTAAAAGGGGAAACATCAGCCATCAGACCTGATCCTGGCTGAGCATGCTGACCTGGCCTGTATTACAGAGAGACACAGATTGTTCCCCTGAGGTGATTGCAGGGTGGCTGCAGTGCTAAATTCTGAGTTCTGTCTGGCAAGGCTAGGAAGCGAACTTTAGGCTCTGGTGGGTTGGTAGCAATGAAGGAGTTCCGCCTCCAGTGGTTCCCTACTGTATATAGGGTAAACTGATAGGGATAGGGTTAGGGTCAGTTTGCTAAACTGGCATTTCAGGCAGGCTGCCATTTCTTCACTGCTGTATAAGACTTCATATGGGGAGGTCATCACTATGTCACCCTGAAAGCACCTTGTCTGGTTTTTGAATGTATGAAGAGTTTGGAGGGGAGATCCCCAGGCAATACAGTACCTGGGATCTCCAGGTAAGGCAAGGGGGGGGGGAATCCTGCCTTAAATACTAGAGAAGCATTGCTGCCGATCAGAGTTGACAATACTGGATAAGACAGATCAAGGATTCGACTCTTCTTCCAGCTTGCCAGCCACAGGCGTGGGCTTCGGGTTGCTCTTTCTTGCCGCACCCCAACCCCCAGCAAAAAAAAAATTCTAAAGGAGGACGGTGACTTTCCTTTAAGAATGTACATATAACCAGCCCTCGCTTGTCAAGCGTGCTCCATGTATTTTCCCGGGCCCATTATGAACGCAATCTGTCTGTCGGGGATTTGCATACTTCTTTTCTTGAGAAGTAATGACAGCAATTGCTCTCCTTGCGCTCCTTTTTCTGAGTGTCTCATTTAACCGCACCTGGGAAACCGACAGGCACTGAGATGAGAAGTGAAAGAGAGCAGTTGATTAAATCATCATCAAGTCGGGCCTCCGAAAGTCAATCCTGCTTCCTGTCCGCAATGATATCCCTTTATCTTAAAGTAATGAGCTATGGCACTTCTGCATCAGGTGATGTGATAAGTTCTATTAGCATGTTCCATTTGCTTCGTGGGGGCAAGTCATTCCGGCAATCTGCAATCGTTGCAATCAAAGCAATTGGCTTCGCCAGCGGAGAAGAAAGAAGCAGATATTCCGGGTGATTTTTATGGATCACGTGACGCTTGAGGTGAAAGAGAACGACAGAAAGGGCCTGCATATTATTTTAACCCTTTACGTGCTTTGCTTTCCGTTCCATTAACCTACGATGTGTCCTCTTCTCTCCATACTCTTGTTTGGCTTCGATGCGTATTCACCCCCACGGTTAAACTGTCCTGATTTTAGGAGCGACAAGCCCTGGCGTTGGTCCCTTCCTCTTGGTAAAAAGGCCGATCCTCTCAATTTCATGTTTTCTTAATTTGGAAATCACAAGGGGGATTTTCTCCACTACTTTGATGCTTGTATATGCCATGTTTTAAGCTTCAGATTGCAAGCATGAAAGAAGGTAAAATTCATGCAAGTGTGGATATTCTCAGAAGCTGCTAATACTTCCTTCTTGTATATGGGTGGTAGTGGTGCCATTAAAATAGCACTCATTGTGGCCTAAACATCAGAAATGGAGGGGGAAATATGGATATGTTGTATTTTGCTTTTGTAGTAAATAGTTATTCCATCCTTTGTGATTCTGGATGGGAAAGTCTTTTCCATTGCCAGCTTTCACCCTCTGTATTTCGGCAGAAATGTTGATGCATCACCTAAGGTGGCCATGTCCCCATCACCAAATAAGGAGGAGACGATTACAATGATCACCAAAAAGGAGGGTGTGTATATATAAATATTATATACACATACAGAGAGAGAGAGAGAGAGAGAGAGAGAGAGAGAGAGATGAAACGTATATTTGCATTAAATGTGTGGACATAAAATAGAAATATTTGTATCCATATATCATCACAATTAAGACATTATTACTACAATTTAAATATAAGCACAATATAACTCACTATACTGCAGACGACGATGACCGGATGACTGCCTTGCATCCCAGGGATATAAATCAAATGAATAAATAAAGCATAGAGCTTAATGACTTTATGAGATGTCCCTTTACCTTGCCATTTCTGCAACTCACTGGATATGAGTGGAAAATAAATAGCATCTATTATATATTCAACATTTTAATTGTATGAAAATTTACTGAGCATTAAACGATACATTCCCACCACTGCCCTCTCAGAATTATTTCTTGGGGAAAAAAAGTACAGTAATTTATTTTAATTCATTAAATAGTATTTATTCCTTGAATTAAAGTCATTTCTCCCACTTTCTCTATCTCTCATTACATATAACTATTAGATCCTGTCACCCTCTCCTGTAGAAGACCTTGGGAGTCAGTTTTCATAGGAAGAGTATGCAGGGCAGGCCATAGGGAGAAGAAGGAACTTTTGAAAAAGCAAGGAAAAGAGTGGATGTATTTTATCCTTGTTTTCAGGTCCCTTCTCCTGTGCCTGTCACCAGCTGAGAGGGGAAATCAGGTAGCTCCTCTTGTTCTGCAGTCCTCTTGGCATAGGAAGAGCCTTGCGGTTAAACTGCACCACCGCAGCCAAAACTCTAGGATTCAGAATACAACGCAAACAATACAAATACATCCCACACTAATCATTCCTTAGGTACTATGTTGTAAACCCATGTTGTAAACCTGCGGGTGTCTTGTTTTTGTTGATCACCCGTAAAGTACTTGGGAAGTACTGTTTGATTAAAGAGTGGTGTATACTTAATTAACTGTTTACAGTATCTGGAGATCAATAGAAGAAGCAGGTTAGGTAAAGAAAGAAAACATTCTGGACTCGATAGAACAGCAGTAGTCTAAGATAAACAATGAAGTGACAATAAATAGACATCTAATTGCCATGTAACTGAGAACCAGAAAAGAGCAAACAAGAGAAAAAGCTAGAAAGCTATTTGTCCAATACAGTTTAACACTGGGCAAGGGGTTGGACTCAGTGGCCTTATAGGCTCCTTCCAACGCCATGATTCTATGATTCGATGAAAGAAGCACAGGTTCTAAAATGGACCAGTCAACCTTCTTGTCTAATTGGTCTGGCCATGCTTCTGCGGTTGGAAGCCTTGAAGCCATTTCTCTAAAACATCAGCCAGTCATTGGCAGATAGGCACTGAGGATATTGTTAGGGTCTGCAGTTTATGCCTGTGAGTATTTATATCCTATAAACCCTTCAGATTCCCCTTTTTAGACAAATGCACAAGCAGGCGATACTTTTATGAGACTTCTAATAAATCGAACAAACAGCATGTTTCATTGATAAAATTCCACTTGTTCGGGCTTTTGTACCAATATTTTACGGATAGTGCAAAAAAACAAAACTATAAGAGTCAAGAGTTCATGGCAGCTGTTCATGGACCATATCCACTTGAGATGGGTTCGAGTGTTGGCATCTAATCCCTGGGGCGCACAGCCTTAAGCCTCACCTCTGGCACCACGATTGGAATTTTCCACCCAGCTTTTCAGACAAAGGTTTGCCAGTTATTCTGTAATTGTCTCACACGTACACATATTGCCCTCATATTGCCTGTTTTTGAAACATAAATTTCCTTTTTGACTGTGGGGCTTGGGCAACCAAAGGACCTAGAGGCCTCTATCAGAAGCTTTGTGTTCGAATTTGGTATTGGCATCCAAACCCTGAGGCACACTGCCTTAAGCCCCACCTCTGGCAGCTAACTAAAGTCAATTTGTTTATTTTATTTATATTCCACTCTGGGCAGTGTAAAGCCAAATTAGTGGTTTTATTTGGTGAAGGTAAACAGATGTTTTCTTCAATTTGCAGTTCCACTCAGCTGATATCAAGAGTTGATGTTGTCCTACAGGTGGTGTTATGGATGACCATTGACAGTATTTCATATAGTCCAGGAAAAAATAGTGTCTCTTTTTTTAAGGAGATGTGTTAAAAATTCCACCCTCTGCTGTGGACATCATTCAGTTCTGAATGACAATTGGATCTGAAATATGAAAATGTGGTTCTTTTCCACAGTGTGGTGTGGCCGATTATAGTGATGAGCTATGACCCTGGGGACCTGGGTTCAAATCCCCAGTCAGCCATGGAAACCCACTGGGGTATGGGTGGCACTGGTAGAACCACTCCTTAAACATCTCATTTACCTTGCATTTGTATTTTATTTTGTTTGGACCACATGTCTATCCTTTATTTCAGTCATGTACCTTGAAAGCTCTCTTATTATAAGTCAGTTCTGATTTAAATGCACATAACACACATATATATGAGGATAGAAACAATTTTGGTGATTGGTTGGTTGGTTGGTTGGTTGGTTGGTTGGTTGGTTGGTTGGTTGGTTGGTTGGTTGGTTGGTTGGTTGGTTGGTTGGTTGGTTGGTTGGTTGGTTGGTTGGTTTTGGCATCACAGGACATCTCAGTGAAGAATGTTAGGGCTTAGGGCAGTACTTTTCAAGCTTGGGTTTCCAGACGTTCTTAGAGTAAAGACTTCCGGTATCTTTCACCACTAGCTGTGCTGGCCTGGATTTTGGGGAGTTGTAGTTCAAGAACATCTGGAAACTACTGGCTTAGGAAATAAGGAGGACTAGGGCTCCCATACCACATGTAACCCATGCCCCACATTGCTGTCGATTAAGGACTGGGAATCTTTTTCAACTTGCAGGTGGGATTCAATGGTATAGAAATTCCTGAAGGCCATGCTATTGTGGTGAGTGGTGTATACTTAATAAATAAAATGAGGGGACATAGGCTTGAACTGCATTTTGCTAGAAACAAAGTCTTAAGAGAGACATCTCAACCTTACAGAATGGGAAAAAAACTGTATTAAAATGCTGTGGAACCACCAAACATTGAGACAACAAGGAGATGTGACCCTCCAGGAGCCCAGAGACTGGGACCTTATCAGTGCTCAGTTCAGATGCCTGCTGGGCATCTCTCATTGCTGATCTAGTCAGCTGTTGTGAGAAATTTCCTCCAACTCCCCTTTGAGGCCGTTCACCAGCCACACTGTTCTGGCAGTAGATTCCATAAACTAAGGATGTGAGTGCATTTATTGTCTTTCCGTAATTTATGAGCTGGAGGGTCTCTGCCTGGCATTTGTTTCTGCCAGGCGTTGGCACAGCAGGCTCTAAAGAGCAGAGCTGTAAATTGGATGCCCAATCTTATGGAGACGTCTGCGGGGTCCTTGGGTCAGTGGGGGAATTTAATGCCACAGAGAGAACCTGTTTTCAAACCAAGGCAACATGTGCAGTTACTTAGTTGCCCTCCCATTGGCAAATGCTGTTTTTGACCAAATTACAAAGCTGTCGATCAGTAGGCAGAAAAAGATGCTGGATAGCCCCACCACCACCACCACCCTCTCTCTCTCTCTCTCTCTCTCTCTCTCTCTCTCTCTCTCTCTCTCTCTCTCTCTCTCTCTCTCACACACACACACACACACACACACACACACACACACACACACACACACACACACACACACACACATATCACTTTGGCACCTGTTCTGATTTCATAATGGATACCAGTCCGACTCAGTCCTTTGCCATATGCTTAGTTCTGGAGATGAGATGCTTGTGGGTATAGCAGTAATGATTTGATGGAGAAATTAAGTGGACCTTGAAATTAGAACTGGACTGTCAGAAAAGGCAGGAAGGCATAATACATTGGCAATGCAACTGATGGTTCCTGGGGACCGCGTGGCTGCTAGCGCACTCTGCAATGCCACCGCAGTGCAGAAAAACATTCTACTGGCAAATTCAGACGGTGTTGATTAGCTTCACAGTGAGATGTAATGAGTTACAGGGGTGGGTGGGTAGCAAACAGGCAGAAGTGAGGGAAATGCATATAGGTCCTTTCCCCTGAAGTAAGACTATCCTTTATGGCATACAAACTTATACCAAAATATGTATAGACATCTAAACTGCAATGGAAGGATGCATGAATTTTATGTGACTGGCATAAAGCTTCTTAAGATCAGTATGTGCTTTGCAAAGGATCCCAGATTCAATTTTGGTGCCTGCAGGATCTAACCCCATCAGTATGTGCTTTGCAAAGGATCCCAGATTCAATTTTGGTACCTGGCAGGATCCAACCCCATTGTCTTCACTGGAAAGTGCCTGGTTTGTTTTTGAGAGCTATATATCAGTATCTGTTGTGTTCAGATTGCCAATGTGGTCTCGCAGATAGAATGACGGACCAGAATTCTGGAGAACAGGGGTCGAATCCCTGCTCGGCCATGGAAACTCAATGAGAGAGTGGAACTGGTAAAACCATTCCTTAAATCTCTTACTTACCTTGAAAACCCTGTTAAGATTGCTGTATACTTCATTTCCAATGTGATGGCACAGAACACACACATACACACACACATCTCTTGTATTCATGTAAAACAGGAGTCCTTGAAAATGTGTCAGATTTATTTTTATTTTGTTCTCTTTCCTGGGACTCCCAACAGCATCTCCCTCTTGTCCAAATTCCATATTGGGGTTGTAGACCTTTTACTTCCTGCACAGAAATATGTCTATAATATAGACACTTCTGTGCAGTTTAAGATACTTTTGTGTGCGTGTGTGTGTGTGCACATGTTGAATCATATTTGTGTACACTTCCCATACACATTTTAGCTGTATATTGCAGTTTCCTGCTGACGATTGGAAATTAATAGATACACATATGTTTTTGTAGCAACTGTTACAGACAAGGAGTTGGATAAATGCTTTTAAGTAGCTCTGTTGAGAAGCATTTCTATTTCATCTTTATCTTGGAAGCTGTAAACCATGCACTTTTATATTTCATTTTTGAATTTCTTATCAGAGCTGCCATATGATTATCATATGATTGAAATTCTTATCTGAGATGACATAGAAACAAACAATGTGTTGTTTGGGAACACCATTGAGGATTCAGTTTGTGTTGTCCATGATTCTTGGCCATGCCGGTTAGGAATTTGGGGAAACCACCAGACTGACAACCCCATTATAATGTATCCTTTTCCAACCAGTTGGACAAAAGACTGGCTATGCACCATTTTACATGTAAGGTCCCATACACTGACGGACAGGTGGCTTATATTTTCTCACTGCCATAGGAAGCCCAGCTCAACCAATTTGACAACAATGACTAAACTGAACACATTGATTTATTAAAAATTGTACCATTTTAACAATTCTATTACACATGCTTCCAGTAGAAGGGGTCTATGTTTGTAAGAGGCATCAGTTGGTCCCCAGTGCCATACTATAACTCAGAAAAGGTGGCACAGAAAATTAACAGGGGTACCATGCCCTTTCAGGTTCAACCTTGCAGCCAGAAAAGGTTCTACATTTCTAATTTTCTAGTGTTTTCTTTAGCTGAGTTACTTAAGAACGTTTCTGTGTACAAACAATCTAGTGGTTGGGTTAATTGCTTGCATAAGTTTACCAATGGATTAAAACGACGTGACTGAATAATTAAAATATAAATCAAATGATCAATTGGGCAAGAACTTAACTTTGATTTTAATATTATGCATTTTAGATGAAAAAGTACCATCCAAGAGATAATCTTTCATATCTTTTTGGCTACTTACTGTTTGCAGAAATAAATGATCTGCCTTACAATTGTTTTATATCAGAGGGGCCCATTTACTTACCTTCAACTTTAACAGTCCAGTCTTACATGTATCTGATCAGACGTCAGTTCCTCTCAGTTCAATAAACACATATTATTCATTAGAAAACTATAGGAACACATCCTTAACGTATTACGTTGGCCCCATCCTTCTTCATTCGGTTGGCCTCCAGATGTTCTAGATTGCAGTTCCCATCATCCCCAGGCTCTGAAGCTTATTCTTCTTCTATTGAGTAATCATGGCCAGTTGAGCTTAAAGTGAGAGAAACACTAGGTGAGAACTTGGACCAGATCACCTCAAATGTTGGTACTAAATCATTAGTCTTTATTCATTTTCAATCAGGTTCGAAAGTATGTCCTTGTGGAATTCACTGATGAGGCCTTGCTAATGCATAATGCTTTATATGCATACATTTGCTTTGGGGTGTATTTCTAATTTTTTAATCAATACTTTCTTTTCTATTACAGTGTGACAGTGACAGTGATCGAGAAGAGAAGGTAGGGGTGCACTTTTAGTATGTGATTCCTGTCGTTGTCTAGTTGTTTCTGAATGATTCAAGGTCTGGTCACTTGGTTCTCTTTAATGAGAAAAATATATTGATTTTTAACCTGGCTGCTGCATTATGTTTATGTGCAAAATTCATCACGCCATTGTCAAATGTTTCACACATTCTGTGGTTCAAGGCACAGATTAGTCCTTTGTCACGGCCTACTGGATTGTTAACTCTCTCGTTCAAAGGGCGTCATGCAGTTCTGAATTGATAATGCTTCTGCCTCTTTGCTTGGTTTCCATGCAAGGTCCTCTAAGAGTCAAAGTAAGAATGCTTCTATATATCTTACTCCCTGGGAAAAGTGAGCCTGTAAGGCAGTCTTGCATTACTGGGAAAGTCATGGTGTTTCTGGAGGAGCGGGGATCATCCAGTAACCCAGATTCAGATCCTGATAGTGCCCTAATTGTTGCAAAACCCATAACCATTAATCACTGCTGTTTTTAAGCAGCAACTTGGTGCTTTTGAGAAATATTTTTGTCTTGCTTACCAGAAAGAAGGGCTAGAAAAGTCTTCCGTTGCAGCGTTTGATCTCCTTACCTATTTATTTTCAAGATACAACAGAACTTATTTTATATTCTAGTTGCACATGATATGAATAATAAACTGTGTGAGATCACCTCATCAACAACAAATCTCTCTAAGCCATTAGACTTCACCGGTCAGCCGGTTCCAATAAGAGCAGTGCAATTCAGATAAGGGCAATATAACACTAAATGTATCAGGCCATGTTGTATTGCTGAAATAGTAGTTACCTTGTATAACAATATTTGTTAGTATAAAATTTTCTTCAATGAAGGAAATGTTTTTATTCTTGCAATTTGAAGTGATGTGTTATCTCACAACCTTGTCCTCAGTCTAGGACCAGAGCTTCTTTGTTGATCAGCAGTTGTCTATGTAGTATAGAGTCTCATGTAGTGTTTTTGGTTTGTTGGATTCTGCCTGTCAGATGACTTCCAACTCTCACATGATAAAATATTATCACAGTGACAGTTATCCAGTATCTTCACTGCCAGACCCCTCCCTACAAGATATACCTGTTATTATAATATAAATTAATTGATCTTGCACTACCCAGCTTGGAACATGGTAATGCAATAGGATCAGGTAGAAGGCAATAAAGAAAGGTAAATTTGGTTAGGAACTGTTGGTTAGGAACAGGTGGGCCGAAAGGCTTGCATCTTGGAGAAACACTCTGCTTGGCTAGGAATAGTTTCTTGGTTCAGTCAATTTCCACGGGGGTAAGTCTGAATGTCTCCTATAAAGTTCCTGATCAAAAGGCTCCTTATGGATGACCAATAGATTTGTGTCCTTCGTGCATCTGACAAGGATTTTATTCATGGGCTCAGGAGATATTGTACCTTGTTATGTTTGTTTTAAATCTTCATTCCTGAATACCTTGTAATAATTTTGTCCTAAATATTCAAAAATGAATCCTTTTCTTCTTTTAAAATATTTATTTAGAAAGCAACTGAATAACTAAAAGCCAAAAATACAAAATATATTTCGAATTTATGTAATATACTTGAAATATATGTAAAAATGACATACTTTCAAAATCACAGCCATATGTGTAAATAATACTTCTGTGTTAGGAAAAAACTTTGGTTCTATTAAAATACGAGCTTCTGTTTAGCCATCGTATAGGTGAACCTCAATGATTCAGAATACAAAGCAAACAAGTTCTCTATAATAAGAGGCCATTTTCTTAGATAACTCTCATTCGGTCACTTAAAAACAAACCCTATTGTAATACAATTGTTATTAAACAATTCTATCAAAATGAAAGCAAGAGCATTTATAAACGAAACACATCACATGAGATATTTCTCACCCAATATTTTCCCAGCAGAGACATCTCCCCTGTTTGTAAAAAGCAGGTAGCTGTGTGTTTTGGAGATGCCCTCCTTTGAGATGATCTCTGGGAGATGATCTCTTCCTTTCAGAGATATTCCGTAAACATGGTAGAGAGGTCTCTGTTTAAATACTTTTGATGTTTAGACTTAGTCAAAACACCATGACGCAGAATTTTAGCTGTCTCGGGAACATGGATCTTCAAGGAGTCAGATTCTCTTGTGTATGAGATATCTAACAGCCAGGACACCTACATGTTGAGGTAGCTGTTAGGTGAGGCAGCCCCTAAATGGGGAAGTGACCCCCCCTTGGAGTAACTTCCTCAATACCATATTTGGGCAGTATACGAGAGTTTGAAAGCCAAATTCCTGCATTCTCCGTATTTCCCAAACTCTATATTTAATTTTTCCTGCCCTATAATTTCCCTAAAACCTATTATTGATGATCCTATTGGAAGAGTCCCCTAGTGAAGAACTCTTTAATCCAGCCTCCTAAATCCAAATGGCTGAGGAAGGAACCTCAGAGGTTGAGACTCAGCTCCCAGATAACAATGGCTTTTTGTGTCTGTGTCATAAGAGGATGCCTTTAAGAACACTGCAGAGTGGAAAGATGAACTCACACAGAAGCTCTGGGTTGAAGTGACTAAGGGGGTCTCCTTGTCAGGGGCCTTTTCCTCTTGGGATGACTGGTAGGCCAAAGACTGCAACTGAGCCCTTCCACCAAATGGCTCAGGACTGTGAGTTTGTTGGAAACAAGATCTGTTATCTGCAGGACTCTCCTAATGTGTTATCCTGACCCTTTATGTTGACTCACTGTATGATGTTTGGACAGCCTTGGCTATGCTCCTTGGCCTCCCTTTCTGATAGCTGTGATAACTGGTCTGCTTGACCATAGATTGCTCTTGGACACTGGTTTTGGGCCTCCTTCACCTGGTGGCCCTGTCTTTCTGGAAGGACTCTGCTTTGCTTTTTGATCCCCATTTGTCTATTTTGTCTAAGCCTGCTGAGATCTGAACCCTTGGGAGCAGCCTGCCTGGGAGCAGGACAGACAGAAGGTGTTCATTAATGCTAACTGAAGGCTTGAACCCATTGCATGTTACTTACCCCTTAGGGAAATGGCTGCCTATGTTGTATCTCCCTCCTTTAGAAGAGGCTGATAGAGCTTGCAAACATGGCTCTAGTTAACAAACAGCTAGGATTAGCATCATTTCGGAAATCATCTTCTCCGTTCTAAAACTGACGCCTCATTCAATGGTAGATGCAAATAAATCTCTTTCACTTATATAATTGCTTGTCCTCGGAAAGCCTAGTTACCATTTCACCTGGAGTGAAACATTAGACCTGAAGGATGTCTGCAGCTTCTTCCTAGTCAATTGTCACTGAGACATCATGCAGAGAACATGGCTTTAATTCTTATCTCAGGAGCCTCCAGAGGGGAAAAATCTGTGCCTTTTTTTACACAAGCCTATTAGATCTGTTACAAAGGTACTACAGGTATCATCACAACATGAATCTTGAAATTTGTCCTACAGCCTATCCAGGTTCTCTTGCATTTTGCTTTCTATAATGTTTGCCATTTGCTGACGGATGGCAACCATGGTGACAGGATTGGAGTGAACCAGGTGGGCATATGCCACCGTGTGTAGTCTAGTTTCCCACCAGGGAGCAGAAAGTGCACAATGCCCCCCCCCCACAATCTGGGTAGTCACAAGGTTTCTCCACCTCTTTCCTCATGAAGGTGGAATCACCTGGAAAAGAGACCCTTAGCCAGTGCCTCCCTCTCCTTTCACCTGGATCTGTCATCTTGCTTCAAAGCCACCTCCAACAAAGCTATGACAGTAGTAGAGAGGAACACAACTATTGTCTAATGGTACCCACATGAGGTGACAGTGGGAGGCCTGAAGAAGCCTGGCTGCCTGTCACTGTGTAATGTCTCACAGCCTCCTCATCTGGGCTAGAGCAAGAAACCTCTTTATTTTCATCCACCTGGAAACCACTCCTACCTTCCCCACAAACACCCACTTCCAGCCAGTGTGATTGACCAAGCTCACAAACCTAGGAAAAAGCACATGCCAACACCGGGGGATTCTGGGTAAGAGAAGGCTGTGCTGCCAGATGATGGCAGCTGTATTCCCAGCCAGCATTGCTTCTACCCCAATAACAGAGCCTCCTGGTCAGTTTGGGATCCGTGCTTTCCATGTAAACATGTCCACATGCCCCAAATATGTAGACAGATTGCAGAATGCTTCTAAAATTCTTGATCTCCTTTTTTTTTTTTTTTTGTAGGTCAGCTTTGTCTTTTGTTTCTTGAACACTTTGGTGCTGGAAATTAATTTGATATGTTCTCTTTATTTTCAAAAGGAATATGCTCTGTCTTAAATGAGGTACATGTACAGGAATACATATCGGGAAAGGTATACACGTTCTGAACTCACGCTGCTGTGGCAGACCGAGCCATAGATCTAACAACCATGCCTACTCATTGTGAATTCACCATACGTTGCCTGTTCTAAAATGGAAAAAAAAAAGTGACACATCATCATCATTTGAACAGGTCAAGCATATTCAGATGAAGACAAATGGTGCTTATTTGATTTCTTTAAAATCGGGAAATGAAAAAAGTGCTCCCCGGAGAAATCACGGTCTGCCTGACTTAAATGATAGACCAAGGCATGGACAGCAGATAAGAACGGGCGTTTGTCTTGTCTTTTCTTTTCTTTTCCTTTAAAAAAAATATATATAAAATCTCTGAAGGACGGTCGAAACTGTCAGCTCACTGACATGTGCATTATCCATGTCATTTTGAACAAAGTGACCTGGAGAAAAGAGCACTCTGGTGTGACATGATAATGGTCTGCTTGGTGACAGGTAAAGCACACACTATAAAGAGAGGCTGTGTGTTTTTCTTTTGTTTAACTGACAAGTTGGAACTTCCTTTCATTAGATAGGCAGTGATCTCCTGAATCGTTCTTCACTGTATGTGTATATGGAGTGGGAGAGCATAAAATAATAGGGGGGGAAAAACTTATTAAATGTTACAGACAGTGTTGGAGGAGGAGATTCTGAAAAATGTATTATTAGAGACATTCACTTCATGTGGCAAAGAGCGGAACGTGGTGGCCTACAGATGTTGACTACAGCTCCCATTTGCCCCAGTCAGCATGGTCCATGATGGGGCCTGAAAGACGCTGTTATCCAACAGCTTCTGAAGGTCACCAGGTTAGAGTATAAGGATCCACATAGTCTTAGGTCACTGGCTAGAGTCTGAGGGAATCGCTGTGCTTCCTGGGGTCCTCTGGGTGGGGAGATAAACTTCAGGATGAAGAACCCTGGAGGAGAAGAAAGGTTACACCCAAAGGTCTGGTTCCCTTGCCTCATAATTTTGGCTCTGGAAATCTTCAGGAATAGGATGCTACTCACCTGGTAACTGTATTTAGAATGGATGATAAAAATCCAGTCTGCAGCTTAATTCAGGAAATCCAGGGCTTAGAGTATCTCTAACAGATGATTATCTGACCTTTGTATCTATCTATGTCCAAAGGAAAAATGCAGGTTATCATCTAAACTGGGGTAAACATTTTGTGGTCCTCCAGATGTTATTGGACATGATTCCTGTTGGGTCTAACAAGAGTTGAAATGCAACCAAACAATGGAAGGCAACAGACCTCTAACATTGCTTTAGGTGTTCGTGTGTTTCCTTAGTAGTACACATTCTTGAAAAATGTACGGTACCTGGTTAGTATCCCTTGCGATCTCCATGTAGCAGTCAAAGATGTGCTTAGCAGCAGATCTGGAGAGCAGCTGCCAAGTCTGATTCGTCTATAGCAATAGGGCCAGGAAAGAGTTTGTCTGACTGCATAGGAAGCTGTTGTCTGGGATGTTCTAGCCTTGATGGCCCATTGGCCTAACCTCAGTGTAAGGAAGCTCTAGGAGCTGTAGAACTAGATCTGGCTTGGCCGGAATGTCTCAGAAGACTTTGATTGTGAGACTTTTCTTTTTCTTACCGTATTAAGACCAAAAAAAAAGACCACGATCCAGCATTTGAGCTTAATCCTCCACAAGGCCTTCAATTCTTGGTAGAGTGATCATCTCAAAATACAGATTTTGATATATTAAATTATAAGTAATGATAATCAGCATTTGGAGAAGTTAATCAGCTGAGGGGTACCTGAGTTCTGAATCACAATTTGATCCAAGAGATGTAGTTGAGGGACAAACATTAATTCAAATTTGGAGAGACCTATTGAAATAAATTGGTGTGACGGATAGGCCCCATTTATTTCAATAAGTCCCTTTGAATTGGGACAAATATTGCAATTTAATAATGTTTTTATCCCAACCAGAGTGTGTGGTAAGGGTATTCCCCCCCCTGTTGCTGTAGCCTTCCTTCAAAGCTCTTGATACAGAAGTGGCAAATAAAACTGTATAATCTCGGGAGGGAGGATGTTATACACTCAGAACTGAGGAATAGAGAGGAGGAAGAGGAGGAGAGACGTGGGTTTCACAAGCTCATATTCCTGATTCATCCTCTCTAGATATAGTTCATTCTGTCCTTTATGACTCAGCAACCTATTGACACAGGTAGTGCAAGTTGCCGTATCCCCATCATCTTTCTCTCTCTCTCTCTCGTTCTCTCTCTGTCGCTCTCACTCTCTCTCTCTCTCTCACACACACACACACTCAATCTCTCTGTCTCTTTTTGGTGCCCATTTTGTATTGAAAATTTGTATTTACTCTGGGAATGTAATTTGTTCCTCATGGATAATATGACCCTTAGCGGAGCTGGATCATGGGTTAGTTGAAGTGATATTTTCCGCTAATGGTAGTCGTACATCATTGCTGTCAGCTCAGGTTAGGAGGCAAGCACGTTACGGCTCCATTTTACCTCTGCAGGCATCAGGGATTATTTGCCATGAATGAGTATGACATGACTACACTACAGAGTGCATTAAAATTTTACTAGCTTCTCCGGCAAGTTCCTAGACTCCTGTGTGTGCTCCAGGCAGGCATGCCTACAGATACCTCTGAGGGCCTTCCTGCCCATTCCAAGGAGACTCAATGTCAGTGGACAAATCAGGCGACACTCTTTCTCCCATTTTATCATTTCATCATTTTATCCCTACATGCACAAGGCTGTCCTCCAGCATTAGGCTAAACTGTCACAGAGTCATGCCGCAATATGAAAATAGGGTACACATTTAGGGGGAAAACAACCATGAGCCCTGTATCGCCTCTAAAATCTCAAGCGTTTTCAGACTGTAGCCGTCCTCTTCAGGTGCATCTGAAAGTGGGCTGCAGTCTATAAAAACTCATGCTTAGGTTGGGCCTTTTTAGATGTCACAAAGATCTTCCCTCTTTTCCTGCAATAGACTAAAACAGATTAATTTAAAAATTTAGGAGGTAATTTAGGAACATGAATTTACCAACATGAATTTAACCCAACTCGGGGAGGCCATGGAGAGCCTGGCGTGCTCTGAACCATGGAGTCACAAAGAGTCGGACATGACTTAACGACTAAACGATGACAACAACAAATTTAGGAAAATAATTAACAGAAGGAATATGTCAGAGAGAGATAAAATAAGATGCAATTTAGAGGAAGTGGCTGAGAAGGAACTTTTTCTTTCTTATTTTACCAGAATCCGGGCTCCCATATTTAAACTAAACAGTGGAAGAGCTATGGCAGACAAAACAAGGTCCTTCCTTACAAGGCGGGTAACACTATCCATGAACAAAAGTCCTTATGGGTGTCTTTGGTGTCCAGTCTCTGGGACAGAATGATGAATTAGTGACTTAGGAACACTAAGTAGGAGGCGGTGTCACACTCTTGTGCTGCTTGTAGGCTTTCCAACAACATCTGCTCAGCCACTGTGGAAACTGAACACCACACCAGATAGGTCTTTGCTCTTGAGACACTCATCAAGGTTATTACTATTTTACATTTTTGAGAATGTCCAACATTTATGACATTCTTCATACAAATGTAATATCGACACACACCACATCGATCTTACAGTCTTTGTTTCCAACATTTAAGCTGCTAGTTTTAACTGGAGAGTTGAGTTTTTCTTTCCCATTCCCTTTCTTTATAGAATTTCTTTCTCATTTTTTGCCAATAACATCTTCCAACAAAATAAAAGAACAATCAAATAAAGTAGAACAGTGCCGTGTGCCCCCTTTTGTCATGTTGACCTTGGCATTCAAGCCACTTTCATGAATTAGAACATAAGAGCTCATAATATTGTCTTGGATATGAGCCCCAGAATTTGAACAGAGGTGAGCAAAACATGGGCTGGATATGGCCCTTGTCCCATTTTTACAGCTCCTGCTGTCATCACCAAAATTGTTGTGACGTGGCAACAGCAAATAATGTCCACAATTCTACTTTATAACAAAGCACATGGAGAGTATAGGATTTGTTTTTAAGCCAAATGATGCCACCAGCAGCACAATTCAGCTTTAACACAAAACCTATATCCAGCAGGTTTTGTTGAAAGGGTAACTGGAGTAAAGTGGGTACCACCAATAGTCCTTCTGAGTTTAGAAATATGAAGGGAAAATGAATTCATACATCGATCCCAATTGAATCTATCACTGCATTAGAAGATAACCCTCACCGTCATTCCGCTATACTCTTTCACCCACTTCTCCCTCCCATTCCAGCCATTTTTATATGAAAATGAAATACCAAATGAAATCAAGAATATGCCTTTTTGATTCCCCCACCCTCACCCTGACCTTCAGAAGACCAGCTCCATTTTTAGTATCTTCAGAAATAAAACTGTGTTTCCTTGGGGAAACCTTGGACTTGGGAATGTCTCTGGTGCTTGGTGTAGATGTTTCTCCTCCCCCTCGCTTCATCATCACAACGAGCATATAGGGTAGATCAAGCCGAGAGACTGGTCGTTCCCTGCGTGTACTGGAAAGTCTGCCAGACCCCCTCCTGGAGGCATTGTTGTCTTTCCTTTGGACACTTGTGTCTCAGACGTTGCTTCTGCATCAGTGGCAGGATCAGCTGGTCAATGGAAAGTGGTTGTCCCCAATGGTGCTGGTTAGCAGCTTGAGGGTGGCAGGGTAGGAGCTTAGATCCCTGTCCTCATCCAGAACCATGCAGGAGTCACAACATGACCAATACACCAGTCCAGGGGTCTTTGACAGAGCCGTGGTCAAAGACTCCTCCCCAAAGCAAAAAAGCATGCTGCTTATAGCCTGCCCTATAGCACTTAAAACACTCTCGGGGGGGGGGGGTTACAGGTTTATTATGCAAGCTACACATTGCTTCCCCATCCCTTGCAGTAAGCTGGGTACTCATTTTACAGATCTTGGAAGAATGGAAGGCTGAGTGAACCTTGAGCCGGCGACCTGGGATTGAACCCCAGGTTGTGAGTGTTCTGCAATACAGCAGTGTGACCACTGCGCCACGAGGCCGCAGATCCTCTTCCTGCTCCTCAACAGCATCCCCCTCCTTCAGCCTCGCTGCCTCGTCCTCCATCTCCAATGAGTTTCTCAATTATTCCCCCCTCACGCCTCTCCTTCTCCTTTTTTCCTTGGTCAGCTGGAAGCAGAGCTTGACCCCTGTTCCACCCTCCAGGTGGTTCTTATCCACCAGCTTCCCCAGGCAGCCCTCTGCCAGCCAACTGGCTTCAGTGCCAGCCTGGGGCCTGGCAGGAGATGGCCTGGACAGGCATGGGATGGGAGCAGAGGGCCTGCCCCACCAGAGGCACCAAAGGCAATCCCCTTCACCACCCAATTTCCCTTCCTCCCCCCCCCCTTCAGGTAGTTAATCAATACAGACTCTTTAACAAAACAAAAAACAAAAAAACACCATCTATGTATGTGTCTGAGGGGGTGCTATTTATATGTAACAAAATACTTATTTAAATTAATAGTAGACTTCCATTACATTTTATGCTTGTTTCTGTTCGTGGAAAATCTGACTAAAGAGCTTTCAGTTAGCAGCCTTGGCAAATGATTATAAATCCCAGCACTTAATGGCTGTTATAACATTAATCAGAATGAACTCGCCAGCTATTAATGTAGATGTCATATCCAATTCAACAGAAATTCTATTGTAATTTAGCATTAATTAACATCCATTTATTGTAAATGGCATCAAGCAGCCACTTTTCTTAGAGCAAATGGAAATAAGAATGACTCAACCTAAAGTCTATTTTTATGGAGATTTTTTTTAAAAACCCTAAAAGCCAGAAATTTATACACGTAAGGAATTTGTTACGAAGCACAGTTTTGGGAGTGGGGAGGGGGGAAAACAGCAGCTTTCTGGACCCTTGTAATGCGTATGTGCTATCAAGTCAATTTCAACTCTTTCCATCGTTTTCTAGGCATCAAGAAATGGTTTTCCCTTCCCTTCTTTTGAAGGTCTTCTGGGACTGGGCAGTTTGTCCAAGGCTACACAGGCTGGCTCTTCTCCCAAGAAGCACAGTGGGGAATTGAAATCCTGACCCCTGGCTAAGCAGCCAGGCACTCAACTCACTGAGCGATTCAGCCAGTTTCTGCACCTTGGCTAATCTCATTAGCATTCCCTTGTTCTCTTTAGCTGAACAATATGGGTTTCTTTGGGCATGTGTTGGTGCAACTCAACAGGGAGGCTGTCCTGTCTATTTGGGGGGTGGGTAGCCATTCACACCACACCTAAGATCACTACAATTCTCACTGGAATCACAGGTCACCCCCCCCCTTCCTCTGTCATTAATACTGCCTTCTTCCCCACCTCTTTCTTTTTTTAAAAGGCAAGTGGTGTGCTGAATTGCTCTAAAAACCTATGAAACTGCAGTGGTTATCTAAGAATATTATCAGGTAAAGCATGATAAAAAGAGCCAGAGGTTGGGAGTTCAATTCCCCCATGATGCCTCCTTGAGAGAGGCTGGACAAAGAGTCTCCTCCAGCTCTGCCGTTCAAAGGTCATTATTATTATTAAAACATTGTTTGGAGGAGAGGCAAGAAGCTCTACCTTGAGGAGGATGTTCCTACTTAGTTGCATACCCTTCAATGGGCACTGCCATGCTGGTACAACAGGAACATTCCCCTCAAGCGAGTGCCTCTTGTCTTTCCTCCAAACAATTTTATATTATGTCTTTCCAGTACAGCGCTATGTCAGATAAGCACTATTATTTCATGAGTTGTTAGAGCAATTCTAGCTGGCTGGATAGGTCGATGGTTAAGGTATCTTGTAGTGAAGCCGTAAGTTGGAAGTTTGATTCCCCAATTGCACCTCCTATGAGTGGAGTAGGGGCCTTCAAGATGCTTCACAGTCCCAGGGCACCCCCAGAAGAAGAGAATGGTCGACCACTTCTGAGTATTCGCTACCTGGAAAACCGTGGAAAGGGTGTCCTCACTCCCTCACTCCCTTCCTTCCTTTCTTCCTTCCTTCCTTTCTTTCTTGCTTTCCTTCCTTCCTTTTTTCTTTCTTTCTGTGCCACTCATCTGGCTGAACGCCTCTCTGGGTGGTTTACAACATACACAAGCAACATAATTAAAATACATTTTGACAAAACAAAATAAAAAATAAAAATAATAAAGTACAAAGAAATGCAGTCAAAGCATTAAAATATATTTGAAAAATTAAAACATTTAAAAAGTTTTAAAGTGAATTGACAGCCCATCATCGTCATTATTGTTGTTGCTGCTGTTGTCGGTGGCGTCTTCTTCTATCAATTCATCCATAGATGTCATTTAAAAAAATACACTACCCCACACCAGTGTCTTCCTAGAACACACCTGCAGTTGCCCCTTTAAATCACACATGTCAAAAACTGGGGGGGAGCAATGCAAATGGAATTGCTATAAAAAAACACAAAAACCCACACAAGCCCTTTCTAGCTGAACAAAAAGCAGTAAATGCCCGTGAAAGACTGGGCATATTAACTGAAAATCATTTAATCAATAGGAAGTACCTTGAATTTAACTGATGGGGTAATTGCAGTATAGTCTCACCATGTATCTAGATCATTGGCGCTGTCCATGTAGCATGAGTGGACAAGGTCTTCCAAGACAATCAAGCTTTACACCACCAAAGAAAGGCCAATTGCCACCCGTATACCCGTAAATATAGGGACATGGTGGTGCTGTGGGTTAAACCGCAGAAGCCTCTGTGCTGCAAGGTCAGAAGACCAGCTGCCATAAAATCGAATCCACGCAACAGAGTGAGCTCCTGTCACTTGTCCCAGCTCCTGCCAACCTAGCAGTTTGAAAGCATGTAAATACAGGTAGATAAATAGGTACCACCTTGGTGGGAAGGTAACAGCATTCCATGTCTAGTCGCGCTGGCCACGTGACCACGGAAACTGTCTTCAGACAAATGCTGGCTCTATGGCTTGGAAACAGGGATGAGCACCGCGCCTTAGAGTCGGACATGACTAGACTAAATGTCAAGGGGAACCTTTACCTTTACCTATACCCATACTATCCATTTTCAAACGGGGCATGGTTTCTAGCCTTTTGTACCTGCACGTATAATTTTCTTTTTCTTCTTTTCCTTCTTCTTTTTTATGGTTTTGGTGGCTTTGGGGGGATGCAAGGGTCAGGATACTGACCTCTGGATCTGCTGAATTATCTCTACCTTTGCCTTGTAGGGATGCAGTAGGGATGCAAAGTATGTTCACAAAATCCTTTCTTCTTAGCTGTCTTGATTTGATGAGACAACTCAGTGAGGAATTTTCAAGACCTCTGAGATTCCTTGCCTTTAAGGGGGAATGAAAAGAATGCTATTTTTTCTTGACAAGCTGTGTATAATTTGCACAAACTGTCTTCCTGCAAAGCCTTTCCTTTCAGAAGCAATGTATACACATAGCAAGCACAGGAGGATGAACTGAATGGCAGGCAACCCTTCTGATGTATCTCATTTTTAGAAGTCCTCGTTTTTAGCAAATCAGCTAGCATTCTCATTTTGCACAGTATGCTTTATTTGTGCAAAAAAAGAGAATTTTATTCTCATTTTCTTTTCTTCTCAAAAAAAAAAACAAACCACAAAATATCCCACCCTCTTGTGGGGCAAGGGGAATTATTTTTTCAGCTCCTCTTCTTCACTTGTGAAGATCAGACAAGTAAGGAGTTACAGCACTGGAATGAATAAGAAAGTCTGTTTCTGCATCACTTTCACTTAGATTCGTTTATGGACCAGTTCTCTGACTTCTATACTGTCTTTATTTGGGAATCGATTCAAGATTTTCACTGAAATGACTTAATGGGGCACCTCCTGGGGATTGTTGGGAGTCAAGGCACACTGTGCCTCAGAAATGCTGCCAGTAGCAAGACCTGCGGCCCATTTTGTATGGGCAGAATCAAGGACAGAGCTGAAAAAGAGGTTTCTGCTAACTTTAAAGCTCTTCTCCTGAAATTTAGCTCCACTGAGTCTTGTCCCGCCCTTCTGGGCAGGAGAATTTTAGGAGGTCCGTTTCTAGTGAACATGTAGCAGATGATCAGGACAGCTTTGGGACATGAATGAGAGAAGCTGGCCTGTGTGGATCCCTACCTGTGTTCGCTCAGTCCACAGAAAGTGTTGGCTACCGTCTGGATTCAAGTATAGAACAAAAGGTGAAAAGGCAAGGTGAGCTGGCCCAAAAGCATAGGAAGGGGAAGGAAGGTCTGTCCATCCTTACATGTTCCAACTGGCCACATCATTGACTCAGGGTTCTTGATATCGTATGTTCTGAATCAGGGCAACCAGCATAGATTGATTCGTTCCCTTTCATTTCGGAATGTGTTCAAGTGGCGGGGGGGGGGAGCTACATTTAAGCAACCTGAGCTAGGAGAGGTCACAGAGGAGTATAAGCGTCTCTTAGCAACTGGTTCTACCTTCAAAGAACACCTTGGGTATAATTTTAACCAGTTTTGCTAAAAGTTCTACCTTCAAAGGAGACCCCAGGTACAATTTTAACCAGCTCTGCTAAAGGATCTGTGTTACACATAGATATCATATGTGGATTTGGTGGTTTTTTTTCCACCCTTTTTTCCAAGGCTTCTTGAAATTTCATCATTTATTCTGTCTGAACAACTTGCCAAGCAGGGCTTCATTGCTGTACATTTTCACGGGCTTTTATTTTTTATTATTATTATGATCTCTTCTGAGCATCAAATATAAAGAACACCATCGCTTGTGACCCTGATGTCTCGTTAGCAGAGAAACAGAATCTCGTGCGTGCGTGTGTGTGTGCGTGCGTGTGCATGCACATGCTGACTTTTCTAGCCTATTATACTTTCAGGTTTCAAGGTTCCTCATTAGGGCTTTCTATCTTTCTGCCAAACGGAGAAGAGCTGGAAGTGGAGTCTTGTTTCAAGGGAAAAGAAACATCTCCCTCTCTGTTCTTCCTTCCCCTCCCTCCCTCCATCTTCTGTGGCAGGAAATGGTTCCCAAGAAAGAAAGAAAAAAATAAACCTTCCATCCTGAGAAAAAGAGGTATTGTGTATGATGACCTTTTTTTCCTGCACCGGAGAACTTACACGGAGTCAGCCTGGGCTTTGTTCCTGATGCCGCTGCTGACTGTAGGCAGAAAAAAAAATGATTTAAAATGATTCCCATGTAATAATAAAAGAAGCAGACCCTGGAATTGGACCACAACTCCCAGAATCCCCCAGTCTGGCTGAGAGAGTCTGGGAGATGTAGTCCAAACAAATGACTTTTCTAAGCTCTGGAAAAAAAACAGGCACAGGGTTATCATTTAAAGAGAAGAGAAACATGTGGATACAGAAGTATGCCTTTTACAAGGCCAGAGGAAAGAAGCCAGTATTCAGTGGGGTCGTCAGGATCAAACTCTGAATTTCACCAGTTCGCTCAGCAGAATGGACAGGAAGGCCCACAAAGGCAACAGGGATGGGATTATCATGTTTAGAAGTAAGTAACGAAATAGGTGATGCAACATGGAACCATGAAACTAAGTGTCTAAGGATGTCACCAACATCAGTCAGGATGGGCTGTCCAAACACATCAAACATATTACAGGTGTACCTCGGTTTACGAATTTAATGCGTTCTCTGGGACGTTTTGTAATGTCAAAAATACGTAAACCGAAACGTGGTTTCCCATAAGAATGCATGCACTGGGGCAGCGCTATAAACCTCCCAGTCGCAATGCATCCTGTTGACTGAGGCATTCGTAAACCAAGGTACGCCTGTAAAGCAATCTCTCGAGAAATCACTAGGCCTTGCTAGAGTTTTTTCCTCCAGGGTAAGAATGAGACAGGGATTTCCCCCCCCCCCCCCCCTGCACAATCTTCCAAGAATGCAAAGGCTCTTCTGCAGGCAAACATGAATATAACCATTCTTCCTTTGACATTTGAAAATCCAAACATTGAGCCTAAGTACACGTCACTGAAGTAATCCCCCATGGATAGTGCAGAAAAATTGTAGACAGAAGTCAAGAAATTGTTTTGTTCCTCCTTTCCCCCCACCTTTTTTTTTTAAGACAGGGACAACATTAGCCCTCCTCCAATCATCCGGCACTTCACGCATCCTTCATGATTTCAAGAAAATAATAGGAAGCGGGTCTGCGATCTCTTCAGCAAGTTCCTTCAATATCCTTCATCCAACCCTGAAGATCTGGACACATTTAAAGTAGTACATTATCCTTGACTATTTGTTTATCAATCTGAAGCTGCAGTCTTATCTCCTCCCTTTGTACTTCACATCTGCCTGGGAAGACCACAAACTGTCTTTTGGGAAAAGACTGAGCTCAAATAGGAATTCAGCACCTGCCTTTTCTTTGTCATCTGTTACCATTTTCCCATCCCCGCTGTATAGCTGAGCCACTGTTTCTTTTCTCTGTCTTTTGCTGCGCCTGTACCTGAAGAATGCTTTTTGTTGCTTTTAGCATCAGTTGCTAACCTCAGCACATTCTAAGCATTTGCCTTCCTACTACCACCCCTGCAATTCTTTGCTCCTTGCCTGTACTATTCCTTTGTAGCCTGGCCTTCCCTCCAATTCCTGTATGTGTCCCTTTTTTCCCCCAGGTCCCCTTTGAGCTTTTTGTGAAGCCACACTGGTCTTTTTTGCTGTCTTCCAACTTTTTTCTTATTTGGAATTGTTTGTAGTTGTGCATTTAGAATTTCACTTTTAAGAAACTTCCACCCATCTTGGACTCTCTTTCCTACTAGGATCTTGTGCCATAAAACCTTATTTTTCCGCGTTCTGAGGTCATTAAAATTGGTTTCCCTAAAATCCAGTATATGTGTGGTTACACTCTGCTTTTGTTTCCTTTGAAATCAAGAACTCAAGTAGAACATGGTCACTTTCCATTTCTTGCTGTCACTTCTTCCACCAAGTTACCTCTATTGGTTAGAAGGATCAAGTCCAGGATAGCTACTCCTCTATTTTCTTCCTCCTTTTTTTTTTTTTTTTTTTTTTTTTTGTAGGAGAAAATTATCAGCCACATAAGCCATGAATTTCTTGGGAGGGCCATGTTTGGCAGAATTTGCCTCCCAACAGATGTCAGGATAACTGAAATCTCCCATTTGTAAGAATTTTTGAAATTCTTACAATTGTTTCTCCAAAGGTTTCATCTGCATCTTCTTAATCGGGCGGTTGGTAGTAGATTCTAATTACCTTCCTCCCTTTGTTTTTTGACCCAGGTACGTATATTAATCCAGGTGCTCTCAATGGGATAACCAAACTCTTCCTCCTGTATTTCTATGCAAAAATGTGTATTTGTGACACCTACTAATACTCCTCCTCCTTTTCTATTTTTTCCTGTTCTTTTTGAACAATTTATATTCCTCAGTTGCAATGTTGCAGTCATGGGAATCATCCCACCAAGTTTCAGCTATCCCTATCAAATCTTAGTTACTCTCCTGAACTAGGATTTCCAGTTCTTGTGGGTTTCCCATACTCCTGGCTAGAGATGTAAAATTTCCATTCCCCCCCCCCCCGGGGCTGGATCTGCTCCCAATCATGCCAGAGTGCAGGACATGTCATAATGGGCTCTAGCTACAGGAAGCCAGTCTTAGGCTGAACATCAGGGGAAACCTCTGAACTGTTAGAGCAGTACGACAACAGAACTCATGGCCTTGGGAGCTGTTGAGTGCTCCAGTGCTGGAGGCATTCAGGAGAAATTTGGAAACCATCTGTCATCTGCTTCAATTGGATCCATGCATTGAAATATAGGCCCCTTCCGACTCAATTATCCTCTGATTCTATAAAAGAAGAATGTGAAAATGCAGGTATAATTCAGAAAAAGACAATGAAATCAAGATATGGAGATTTTTCACATCTCTACTTGCCCTCCCTCACTTCTTTGATGTTTGTGTCCTTTAAAAGAAAGTACTGTGCCTCAGCTATTGTAAGAGATGTTATTATGCACTAAGAATTCATTCCCTTCCGTCTTTTATTGAAACGACCTTGCCATGGCATTTGGAGGATCTTATCAAAGACGTTTTGCCAAGCTACAGTGAACCCAAACAATGCTTAAGCCTTGATGACTGATAAAGCCTCAAAGTGGCAGTTAATTGGTGAGGACAGCCCTTGTCAAGGACAGCCCTTGTCAAATCTCCTTCAAGAGGCTGGACGATCCCTTCCCCAAGCTGTCCTCCACACTCTGAAGCTGTAGCTCCCAAATAGAAAACAAGTAATTACGATCTTTGCTCTTTATCCCAGACTGGTTGCAGCAGCAGTATGTAGATGAAGGCTATTTGTGTCTTCTTGCCCCCTCAGGATACTTACAGCACCCTTCTCTAAGATTCGAGGTCTTCCGGCAGAACATCAATAATACGCAAAAAAATGAATTAAGAATGATCATCAGTAAATGCAAGAGAATCAAGAGTCATAGACACTGGCCCTGTGCCTTTTTGAGAGCCAGTGTGGTTTCCTGGATATACAGCTTCAGAGTGGGAGTCTCAGGACCTAAGTTCAAATCCCTGCTTGGCCAGAGAAATTCACCAAGGAGTGGCACAGATAAAACCATTCCTTAAATATCTCATGTACCCTGAAAACTCTATTAGAATCACCGTAATTTGGATGCCTTTTAGAAAGGATTGTGATCTTCATCATCTGTACATTGTTTGGGACCAAGATGTTTAATCGATTGCCTAGCAACTGAAGTCAGAAGGAAAGGCATTTTTGCAATCTCTTACCAATAGCCCAAAGCATGGATATAGTGAAAACTGGAGAAAGCAACACCCCAGACATGGACTTCTTTGCTTTGAGAGATCTTTGTGAGTTTCCTTGTTCGTGGTATTCAAGAGTTGACTGAAGACCTTTTCATTTCAGCAGACACTGGCCCTGACTGCAGCTGAATTTGTGTTTCTCTCTCAACCCATTGTTGCTTTCCATTTAGAGCAGAGATAGTGAACGCATCCCAGCCAGGAGTCGAAATCCATTTGGGAAAGACCTTGATAGCTGCATCCCAACAGTGCTCCGAACTAGGAGCATGAGACAGGAATAAACAAAACTGTGCAGAGCCAAGTTAAATTTTACCAGGTTGCTCCCATACAAGAGCTGTCAGACATGTGAGAAATGTTCCATGCAAAACCAATGCTCTCGTTCCGTACCAGACTCTTCAGAGCTGTAAGCCAGCTCAGTAGAAACTGTTCCCAAGTTTAAATAGGTTGTTAATGCCAAACCTTTTTCATCAAGAAGTTAAGCAACTTCTACAAGATTATGCTTATGGGCTACATGGCCTGCTTCCTTTCTTTATATGAAGGATTTCAAACCCCCTTCTGCTGCTGACAACAACAACAACAACAACAACAACAACAACAACATCAAAGCTACATCACAAATCACATCATCAGAGCTACAAAAACAGCAATACAGTATTAGGAACAGCATACATACTGTGGCAATATTTAACAGATACTTTGGTTTTTTGTTAAAACTTGTATCCATTATATAATGGATATAGACCTAGAGTGGTCCGGCGGGCCAGATAGGCGGGGTATAAATTAAATAAATAAATAAATAATACCAGTCAATGTAACAACAGCAACAACAACAAAAACAAAAACAAAAACAACAACAACATTATTTTTAGAACTGTAGTGCTTGGAGGGAACTTAAGGATCATGGAGTCCAACCTCTGTAAAAGGAGGCATAGTGGGGAATCGAACTCCCAGCCTCTGGCTCCAGAGCCAGATACCTAAACTACTGAGCTATCCAGCAGTTCAATAAAACTATTTTATTGAATAGTTGCTATTTATGCTTGGAATGATGGGAATTTGATTCCAGATACACAAATTTGTTTTCTGTCCTCCTTCTTATGATTCTTTAAAGTGGAGAAAGAAAGCACACAGAAAGCAATGCATATATCGTGAAATACAAATACCTAAATGTATGCAATTAACAAAAATGTGTCAACATCCCTTAGTCTGCTAGAGGATGCATGAGTTTGATAAAATACATGAAATGGATGAAGAAACATATACATTAGGGAGAAATGTGTATGAATCTCGGTTAGGAAGAAAAATGAAGTTTTGGAAAGACACGATAAAATGCAGGAAGGCAGGAAGTGAGATTTGGACAAAAGCAGTGAAATCAGAACAGAGATGTTCACATTAATCCCATGTTGGCTGGAATCCTGTTGCACTGCTATGTGTGCATAATGTGAAATAGCGCAAACAGGAGTAATGCCCACAAAGCACTTCTACAGGCCTGTCACATAACAGTTGTGATGTCATTGGCACAATTGATTGTGCAATCCAAGTATGCAATGCTGGCTTGACTGGGTGTTGCCATCCACATTATGCCAGCTTGAACAGGATTTCAAGCATTGATTTCTATATTAAGTTTCCCAAAGGATAACTGCTTTGTAACAGCCCTTCCTAATATACTTATTTAGCACACTGACTTTTTGAACTGGAAACCGCACCACAAAATTTGAAGACATATGCAGTCTTCCGAATCACTGTGTGCTTCTCTGCACTGGAGGGTGTGTATTTTGTTATTAATTGCAGCCAGCTCATTGCATTGATATAAAAACTGTCAATTAAACATTTATAAGAAGGGCAATACGTAGGCAGGGGAGGGTGGAAATGAAGAAAAGATTCTCTCTTTGCTATACACATAATTAGTTGTTTCACTTAATGGTAATATGCATCAATTTATCTTGACACTTCTTTTAAAAACAAACATGAAACTGACTTGAACAGAAACGGACTCAGAGATTAATGTATTTTTAATGGAAGCGAAGGACGTTTCAAATTGGTATGCCTCTCTTAAAGGTTGTTTGTGATGTCTGTAAGAGCACCAGGAAAAAAGCTAGTCATGTTACAGGATGTTGGGCATAGGGTGAGCTTTCTAGCAGAAATGACAAAGCCCCAACACAGAGGATGCTTTCATTCGAGCACATTCGTCAATAAGTCAGAGGTAGATGATAGCACAGCTGTCACACATAATTTTCTATGTTGAACGAGACCAAAGTGGCCACAATAGCTTAAATGGCTTTTACAGAGAATTGGAAAAGTCATGGAACTGTATCTTTGGAAAAGACACCAGACATCCAATGCAGAAAAAGGCCAAGAAAACTAAAGTATCGTAGCCAGATGATTATCCAACCTCCATTTATAACTTCCAGGGAACACAAGCTCACAACATTCTGAGTTAGTCCATACTAATCCTGAATGGCTCAGACTGTCATCAGCTTTTTCCTAACGTTTTCTCGGTATATAATTTCTTGTAATTGGAATCCTTTGATTCTGGTCCTGTCCTTTCGAACATACCTTTTTCAGGTTAAACATGTCCTCATAGAGCTTGGTTTCCACACTCTTAGCTTTCTTGGCTGGCTTCCTCTAGACACATGTCTACTGTAGAAACAGCATGTGGCTGAGTGTCACAATGAGTGGAGCCAGGCAGAGGCTACCAAGAAAGAGACACTTAATTCATTCTGAAACACACTGTTTCATGAGCATGGCCGATGGCGTCTGTGGGCCATAAGGAAAACTAAAATTGAACAGAAAAATTGAAAATTAAAGGATTGCAGAGGAGGAAAATTAGTAGGAAAGAGTGGAGTAACTGGGCATGTGTAGCGGTGAGAAAAGAAGGCTGAGAGAACATGTGATAGCACTCTTGAAAGCTTGTCATACAGAAGAGGGGCAGCATCTGATTTCTATCTTCCCAGAATGCAGGGCACATAATGGGCTCAAGTTACAGGAAGCCAAATTTTGGGTTGAACATCATGGGGAAAACATTCTAACTGTTAGAGCAGTACAACAATGGAACCAATTATCTCAGGAGGCGGCGAGCGTTCCAACGCTGGGGGCATTCAAAAGGAAGTTAGATATCTGTCAGACATACTTCAGCTTGGATTCATGCATTCAGCAGGGGGTTGATGCTCAATGTAAATGGAAAGCTCCCCATTGCAACACTTTTTTCCAGGTGTATTCCAGCTGGCCATGCTCAGTTACATACCTCCCTTTGGAAGCAGACCTTCACAAAGATAAAATCAGTGTAGCGGCAGTCTTTGTGGCTTGGAATCCTTTGTAATGGTGTATTACTTTTATGTGTTAACTGGATATGAAAATATTTATAAGGGGTGGGGTGAGAGTAAGGGATATCATAAAAGTGGATTTAAGGGCTGCAGGCCTATAAGTGCCAGACTTTCTTGAAAGAAATTGGCTTAAGACAGTTCCCCTTGATCTCATCTGGAACTTCCTTTTGAAGTCCATAGGCTGCAGTCCTGTATACATTTGTGGCTTTTATGTGCTGTCAAGACACATCTGGCTTATGGTAACCCTACTAGGGTTTACAATGTATATGAGATACTTAAGGAATGGTTTTGGCATTACCGCCCCATTTTCAGCAAATATGATCAGGGATTTGAACCCACTTCTTTTGACTCCTAATCTATCCACTCCACTATACTGTGTTTGTAGATGTTTACTTAGGGTTAATAGATCTATTGAACTCAACAGAGCTTGCTTCCGATTAGACTGGTTCAGGACTGCCCCAACTCCTTGATCTTGTCTGGAACTTCCCTTTGAAATCCAGGTACGTGCATCTCTGCTTTTCATTATTCAAGAACAGCTCTCGATGCCAAAATTAGAAACTTAAAAAGGAACAATTTTTTTCAATCATATGTTAAATATTCATAGTTAAGAAGAGCATTTAGAATCTGACGGTTTCAATGCGCATGCATGCACATTCCATGTTTTACAAGGCTAATAAAATGCCTTCAGATCTTTAAGGAATTCCAGCACGTTAACTGGAGAAGACATTTGATTCCTTTGAATGAACCATTATGAGAAAGCTCAAAAGCCGCCTGGTTTGCAATCCCCTTGTTTTGCTTAATAGTTCCAGGGTGCATTTCTCCCCCACTCCCACCCCTGCAGCTAATTCGGCGATGGCTGTGAGTGGTTTTCCACATGTTTCCTTCATAGGAATGTTTGCAGATCTCCGTTTGGTTTTTTTAAAGGTCAAGAGAAATAAAGACGAGAACATTGATAATGAGGTGGTAGCTTTGTTCAGGGGGAAGCTGGGGTGAGATTTGGTGCTTTCAAGAGCTTTCTAAAATTAATTTCCTCTCTTTCCACGGAAGTATTCCCCAAATTCATTTTGCAAATTCAGATCTTAAGGGAGCAGCAGCCATATAATAGTCTGTTGCCTCTAGCGATATGTCACAAAATCTGATCCTAACTGTTGGTTTTGTGGCTTTTCCTGCTGTATCTCTCTCTCTCTCTCTCTCTCTCTTTTTTCCTGTTTTGGACATTTTGTGACAGAAGAGATGGAGCAGCAAAGAGGGCTCACTCCCAAATCAGAATAAACATAACCTAAGATTTATCAATTTTTTCCTCTGGCACCTTCACAGCAAACCCCAGATGTCCGTTTCCCCTTTTCTGGGAAAACTGGTTGCCTTGCTCACAACGTCTCAGATCGCTTTTGTCTGAGGTGGCTGCCAAAACCTGCCTTAACTTTAGGATAATATATTTGCTCCAAGATATAAATAATTAAAAAAAAATAAATTGGAAAAGAAAACTCTTCTCCACTTCCCTCCCTTCCCTCTGAATTCGTGATACATGGTGTGCATCTCATGCAATGTGAAATGCATGAAATAGAAAGTAAGGCACTCCATTCTGAGATTTTCGTCTTTTAACACAAAATTTTTGAAAAGAGAATGTAAGCGATTATCAAGGACTAGGCTAGATATGAGTTCCAGATTCTAATATGCAAAGTGGGGAGATACATATATGTCAACATTCAACTGTTCTCCCTATCCCGTAACACCCAATTTTTCAGTTAGAATGGGAATCCAAATGACTAGGCAACATGTCAGAGATCAGACAATATAGGACAAAATAGTGCTTTAGCTGTCCTTATCTAGAACTTTTTAAAGGCAGGAATGCGCACTTTGTAGCTTTCCAGAAGTTGTTGGTTTGGATCTCCCAGGATAACTCACCACTGAGACCAATCACACGTGCAAAATCTCAAGCTGTCCAGTTCTTATTTTTGCTTTAATTGCGCTCTTGGGAAATGTTCAGGTTTATGTGGGAGGAAGCAGCCCGGTGGATTCCCTAGCTTGAGGCCCCAGCACTGAAAATGTCAGCCTTCTTTAAAAACTTCAGAATGTGGCTAAATCTCAGATTAGCTGCTCAGGAGAAACGACCACAGGGATTGCTAGATTCAGGAAGAGGGGCGAGATTAAATCTGAGCCTGTTTGCTGGATTCTCATATTTTGGCCAGTGTGTTCCACTGGTTAAAAAAACTACCACTGACTGTTATCCTTAGGAACAGTTGTAGAACACACACTTTGTACTGTATACAGAATGTCCTGTTTTCATCGCTAGGCTTCCTAGAAGACTTCAGCTTGAAAACGTCAGGGCCACATGCTCAGGACAGGTAAATGGTTCTGTGGCAGCACCCATGGAAGTGGAGCTGGCCTATCTAACAGACAAATGTTGACTTACATAATTGTGTCTTATGAAATGACACACCTACATCGGATGATTAATTCAACACCATCTCTGCCCCGTATGAGCTGATAAGGTAAAGGTAAAGGTTCTCCTTGACATTTAGTCCAGTCATGTCTGACTCTAGGGTGCGGTGCTCATCTCCATCTCCAAGCCGTAGAGCCAGCGTTTTTCCGAAGACAGTTTCCATGGTCACGTGGCCAGCGCGACTAGACACAGAACGCCGTGACCTTCCCACCGTGGTGGTACCTATTTATATACTCACATTTACATGCTTTCGAACTGCTAGGTTGGCAGGAGCTGGGACAAGCGACGGGAGCTCCCTCCGTCGCGTGGATTTGATCTTATGACTGCTGGTCATCCGACCTTGCAGCACAGAGGCTTCTGCAGTTAACCCACAGCGCCACCACATCCCATCATGAGCTGATAGGTCCACATAAAAGAAATCTTTGGGGGTTTTATTTTGTGGGTTGCTCTTTGGTATCTCAGTGGGTCATATCTGTTTCTTCCATCCCAGCCCATACATTGCTGGAGGGATTTAGGGTTCTGTGATAGTCAGTTTGAGGGAAGATGCAGTGTGTGGTGTCCTGTATCCACCACCCTAGTTAACATATCTTAAAGACCAGCTTTGCTGAATGCTGGCTACGGTGGATGTGCTTGGGATGGAAATCATTAAAGCTTGTTTCCTTAAATGTGGATTATACCTTAGCAATTTATTGACCACACACACATACACAAACTTCCACACCGCTCTTCAATTATATATATATATATGAGGCTGGTAAAATCCCATGGGAAATTAAATAAAATTTACAACATGATGGTTTAATTCTCTTGTGGGATGTACATTCTTAATAAGATCTTCTAAATAGGAAATATGGATAAGGTTTTAGTCTTCTAGGTACTTAAAAAGACATAACTTATGTATAGGAAAAGAGGTAGCTTTTTATTTATTCGTTGATCAAAATCGCAAGATTATCTGATGCGATAGGACTTTTCCTTTTCTTGCATACACACTGTCACTACCACAACTAACAGGCATTATCTTTCAGAGTTATAGTTGTTAAAACAAGAACTGCCCTGCAGTCCCACACATGTCTACTCAGAGGTAAGCCCCGTCCAATTAATTTATTCTCAGTTAAGTGTGAATTTGATTGTAGCCTTGTGTACACCCACAATCATAATTTTAAAAAAACTGATTCCACAGTGCTTCACAAATATACAGGTTAAAAATAAAGCTCCAGTAAAACCAGTAGAAATAAAGTCCCAATAAAAACTCAGATGTAAGAGCCACAAGAGTCAAAAGCTTTTCACCTGCCCCTTAAAAAAGTCATAATACAGTGTTGATGTGAAGTGACACTCTTCTCTCTAGACTTGGGTATTGTAGCTCGGCATCATGGATCAATGTAGATTTAAAAAAATTCTCCCTAAATTCGCTGTTCTCATCTATTTAGGCTGATTTGACAAGCTGAGACACCTCAGAGATTTTCAGTGTATAAGATTCCTTACCTGGGGTAAAAGTAAGGTCCTGTTTAGACAGGGTGAAATTTCCACCACCACCCCTTGACCACGGTTGTGGCCTAGTGAAAGTGGGCCTACCAAGGGGGTTCACATTCACACACGAGTTCAAAAATCCATTTTTAAGAAAAATGCTTATCTTCAGGAATTGTTACAGTTCTTGCTAGAAACTCGCCCCCAATTGCTTGTTGCCTTGAGCATATTTTTCCTACAATTTTTTTTTGTTTCGTTTTTTAGTCGTTTAGTTGTGTCTGGCTCTTCATGACCCCATGGACCAGAGCACGCCAGGCCCTCCTGTCTTCCACTGTCTCCCAGAGCTGGGTCAAGTTCATGTTGGTCGCTTCAATGACACTATCCAACCATCTCGTCCTCTGTCGTCCCCTTCTCCTCTTGCCTTCACCCTTTCCCAACATCAGGGTCTTTTCCAGGGAGTCTTCTCTTCTCATGAGATGGCCAAAGGATTGGAGCCTCAGCTTCAGGATCTGTCCTTCCAGGGAGCACTCAGGGTTGATTTTCCTACAATTGGATACTAATTATTGTTCATTTCATGATTGTGATGGGAGGCCCTTCTGAGATAAATGCACAAGAAGTGTGGAAAGTATTAAATGCTACTCGAGAAATCCCGGAACAAAAAAGAGCAGCACACTTTTTAGCAGAGACTAAAAGGAGCTCAGGAGAGCAAGAATTTGTCGCTTTTGTTACAAAGACAACTGATTAGGTCACTTGTACAGCAGGGAAAATTCCAAAGCAAAAAGTGATGAACTGGGTTCTCTTAGAGGAACAAAAATCCATTTGAAGAAGGATGTGTTTTTTTCCCTCAGAAAGGTCTCTGTGATTTGCACAAATCGTCTCTGCGCAAAACTAGCTCCCTTTCACATTCAAGCAAAATGTGTACACCCCTGCACATGCCCACACAGAGCAAGCCCAGAATGACTGGGGATCATTTTGAAGAGTCCTCCAAAGCTTTTTTCACTCCACTAAACAAAGCAGTGGCGATTGTCTTTTGGTTTTGCAATATGAATTGGTTGCCTTTAAGTGTTATGGATGTTAAAACGTTATTTGTGCACCTTTGCTTAGTTTGCATCAAAGAAATCATTATCTTAATTCTGTTCTCCTGGTCAAGAGTCATCCCCCATACCTTACTCTCTCGCAGAACAAGAAGAAGAATTTGCATGTCCTTGTTCTCCTGTATGAGGAAGAGACCAATGAAGATCCCCATTAGATAACAAACCGAGGTGCGCACCCCAAAAAGGGGGAGCATTCACAACTCTGGGGCACCATGTCCATGCGCTCTGGCCTTCCCCTCTTAGCAGCTAAGCAGTAACAGGAGCACAAAGGAACAATATCCACTTACTTTGAAAGCCCTATTAGGGTCAACATTGGTCAGTTCCCACTTGAGGTCACAGAACACACACACAGTAATAAGTCTATAAAACTGTATTCTTACTGAATTTTAATCCCCTGCCACAGAAACCTGCTCTGTATGTTGATCATCATCTCCCTTTGCTGTCCTCTGCTTTCAAGTCCATCCAGCCACATTTTTATTATTCCTGGGAATTTTTGCTATCTCCCCAGCCATCATCATCATCATCATCATCATCATCATCATCATCATCATCATCATCATCATCATCATCATCATCATCATCATCATCCTCTTAGCCAGAGTGACTCATGTGCTTCAGATCTCAGCAGCCACGTCTGGCAGTGGGTGGTCTGCGTGGCTCTTCCACGCTGGCTGTTCTCCAAAAGTCAAGTTCTGTGGATCATCCAAGAAAGCCAAACATTTTTGTTGGCTTTCCAGGAAGAATGTCTCACTGAGGGTGAGCTTCCTGAAAATGCCACTTAGAATGCCTGGCTCTGAGAGGTCCTCAAAGTCTGGTGTCGAGAAAACCTCAGTTCTTTGCTCTGCCCTTTATAGTGTGTTTCCATACAGTAAGTAAAACTGAAGGGAATGACTGGAGGCTACGGCGGTAGGCGAGAGGAAGCAGGGAAGGCAAAGGGAAGGGTGGCAATTGAGAGCCAGGAATTTCCAAAAAATTGTGAAGAACCCCCATCTGGACAATGTGTTAAGACCAACCTTTCAGCACCCTGTTTCTTCAGAACTTTTAATCTAGAAATGACTGTACCTAGGATTTTATGAATGCAAAGAACAAGGGCATTCTTTCACTTTCCCTGTGTTCTGCAGAGAAGAGGATTTTATTTTGGTTTATGATCAGATTACTTTATCTTTTTGCGTTTCTAGCCAGCTGGCAAGACTGTCTTCTTCCTTTTCCCCCACCCCTCCAGCATTTAAGTGAGATATCTTGTCTATTCAGAATGAGATGAAGGAGAAATTTATTACTGAATGACAGCGCTCCCTGATAATCAGGGACTATTGAAATCCCAGCATTAATTTGAATATGACATGGAACAATGCTTCCCTTCAATTTTTTTGTTATGTGGGAAAGATGCAGGAGCCGACACATCTTTTCTTCCTCAGGTTATTATTGGCGGGAGAAAGAAAGCATTTTATGGACCTCTCTAGCACAGGTCATCAATGTTTGGTATGTTTTAATTGAGATGGATAGAGGGAAGATATTTGAAATGCATGGGCGCAAGATTTTCTACAAGATACAAATCAAAGCCTGAAAACATCACTTACCTCCTAATGATAGTTTTTACATAGATTATTAATTTCATTTTAGGAGACCAATGGATGTTACATCATTTATGACATTGATTAAATGTCTATCCTCTAGTATGTCTCTTCCCCCAAAGTCCATCTATGTTTAATTAGAGATAGATGAAAGGATGAATCAGACTCATAACTGTACATTTTCTGCTTATAAGAGCACAGTCCAAGAAGACTTCTTGTGGGCTTATAAGCGTGGCCTTCCCTATGTCCCCCAAGTAAGAACGGAATATGCCGTACTTTCCCTCAAATCAGCTTTCAGTTTCCTGGTTGTTTATACGTGGAAATAAGGCCTCTTGCCCTTGGCCTCAAGCAGAGAATTGAACCCTATAAAAGCTGGCAACCGCATGAAACAGGCAGCTTTGTCTCGTATCCCAGTGGCACAGTGGTTAAACTGCAGGACTGCAGTCAAAACTCTGCTCATGACTCAGGGTTCAACCCCAGCTAGCCAGCTCAAGGTTGACTCAGCCTTCTATCCTTCCGAAGTTGGTAAAATGAGTACCCAGCTCACTGCGGGTGCAATGTGCAGCCTGCATAATTAACTTGTAAACCACCCAGAGAGTGCTTGAAGCGCTATGGGGTGGTACATAAGCAGCATGCATTGCTTTTTGCTTTTTTCTTCTTCTTCCTAGCCTTGTTTGTCCCCCATGCTTTGTGCATTGGAGCCATGAGTCATTTTGTGGGTTCCTTTTTCCGTGTCCTAGTTTCTGGTGTAGGACCAACACTATTCTCTCCAGTCCTCGTATCTCTCTATCCTCTGAAATACTATCTCCTCCCCTACAGAATTCAGTTTAATGTCTTCCTGGCCAGACGAGCGCTCTGTTCTCAACCGTTGTAAGATGCGGATAATCACGTTTCTTGATGACTCCAACTGCACAACTAGTTGCTCACTTCCGGTATTCTAGTCTGTCTTCATGGGCCACACCCTCTTGACCAAGAAGGAATGATGGAGGGAGAATCCGAAAGGGACACCCTATACTCCAAGATCCCTAATCTTTCTATTCAGAACCTCACAGGTACAACTTCATTATCAAACTGCAGACCTTTAACGGATCCTATGGATTGAATCCAGCCCTTGGAAAGGAAGAACAATGGGGAATCAGACTTCCAACCTCTGGCTCTGCAGCCAGATCCCTACACCACTGAGTCACACAAGTTATAAAGTTGTGTTTGCCAACAGAATGTGTTCCACATGGATCAAAATGAAGGTATGGTGGTCAATGGCCTTAATGAACCTCGACAAGCTTTCTGTTGCGCCTTGGATCTTCACACCAGGAAGAACAGCACATCCCTCGAGACTTATTGTGAGCTGCCTTGGTTCCCCCTAAGGAAAGAGTCAGTAGCACCACACACTGCGGGAACAACCTGGGACCCTCCCTTGTTTCAGTGGCTCAGAATGACAGTCCATGGCTACACAAGGAATGTACAACTCCAGAGACACCACATTCTTCCATATAGTCCTGCTTCTCTTGGTTACATTTCACCAAGTGAATATAGTATTCTTCCTTCCTAGAGAATACCCCCTCTGCTGCTCTTTGAGGGCCTCTTCTGCTTCAAAATGCTTCTTCTTCCCAGCTAAGCCTTCCTGCAGTTTCTCTTCTCAGAGGGCAACCAGCTTGCAGTTGGCACAGGCGTAGGTTTCTACACGGCCCGAATGTGGATTCCAAACATCCACAAAAAAAACACTCATTTACTTACCCAGTTCACAAGCACGTAAGACCTCTGAATGCAGCTACAGATTAGAGTGCTAGCTTGTTTCCCAATCAAGTCTGTGATTCACTTCCTCTCAGCTGTACGCCCTCCCTTCAGCACCATGTGTTTGGATCAGAACCTGTGGATGCCGTGCATGCCTAACAGCTATATTTTTACAATGAACAACTGGCTAAACCCACTAAAACACCGTAAACCCTCCTTAAAAAAAAAACCCATCACATCCTACAGACTGTATAATATTTTCATGTGAGTCATACAGTTCTGTTCTTGTGAGCGAGAGAAAGAAGGGAGGACAGAGGACTCGCCTTTTTCCTGCTTTCCCTGATGAAGAGAAGGAAGGATTTTATGAAGTATTGATTTAATACATTAAAGGGATTCGGTTTGCATTCTTAGCTTTTTCTTGTTTCTCCCATGCACGCAGAGCGGCGGCTAGTTAATGAATCCCCAAGCCGTGCCCTTTGGTGGTGTGATACCTCATTACCCATGAGCAGGCCTCCATCTGGCCTCATGGCTGTGCAGAGAGTCATTCCGATTATGATGGAAATCTCCGGAGCCATTACTGAGTGGCAACAGAGGGCCCTGCTGCAGACGACTTAATGGACTAATTTGTAACTGGGAGAAGGAAAAAGGCTTTGCAGGCTGTGGCATAGAGGGAAGAGAGGATGCTTTGTGCATGTGTAAAAGGGAGCGCGTAAAGGCGTGCATGCTAAATGTGATAAATGAACAGAAGTTGGCTGTTTGTGGCATAGGTTTTGGAGGCCCTCAAACTCTCCCGGGAATTTTAGGAGGGCAGGAAAGAGAAGTGGGGAGTGAAAAAGAGCCCAGGGGAGTTAATGAATCTGAATGTAACCTCTCATATGAGAGATGAAGATAGGGAGAGATAGACATTGAGACCCCTATGGCCAAACAATATGTTAAAATGCACCAATTTACTGGGTTTGAAATCATGAAATCATTCGAGTGATATAATTCAGGTGGCCTTCGAGATCTGAGATTTAACGTTTGCAAATGAATCCCAGTTTAACTCTCAAAGACCAGTTTTGGTATGAATAGCTGTCAAGTAACATACGCAGTCTAAAGCTGGTGCTCAACCTATGGGTTGGTGTTGTTTTTTTAAAAAAATAATTCCTCTGCCCCTTGTTCCACTCCTCTGTCTGTTTGTGAAAATAGAAAGAAAACAGACTGTCTGATAACATTCCATGAATTGCACAAGGGTGCACACAAATAATTTCCAGTAAATATTTCACGTTCACCTTCTGGCGTTAATTTTAGAAATTCTGCTAATTAATCTGGCATTTATGGAGGAGGTGAACCCACAGGGCTTTTTTAGCTTGTGGCCATGCTGGATGGGTGTTTCTAATAGCTGTAGCCCCCCTCCCAAAAAATGTAACTTTTATCATAATGCATATATGGATATTCTTTCATTTATTGCAAAAAAACCCACAAACCCATATCCTTCTGCATTCTGCTCAAATCAGACTGTGCAATTTCTTTAATGCTTAAACCTCTTTCAAGAAAATAAAAATCCACATATCTGGTTTTTGTTAATACTAAACTCAGCTTTTTCAAGCTTTCCATTTCTTTTAGTTCATCTCTTTTTATCACGATGACCCCAGTTCCTACTTGAGTTGGCAGTATGGTAAGCTAGTTGGCCTGGCAGCTAAGAAAGTCGTTTTGAGAGGTTGACCTTGACTGCCTTATTCCACAGGCTGGGAAATGTAAACTCCTTACCCCACCCAAATTCTGTGTTGATATTCATCCAGTGGACGGAAAGGCACATTAGCAATGTGAAGGATTCATACACACAGACACCAACAGAGGCTTGCTTTTATTGGTTTGTTGCCGGTTTGAGGAACAAAAATCGCACAGTTACTTAGGGCACTTCGGAAGCAATAAGTCAAATTATAGAGAGCTACAAGGTACAAAGGAGTCCTTTCTGTTATGAATAAAGTAGTTGAAAGTGACCGGTCATATTTTTTAAGAAAATCAAAATGTGTCTGACATTGCTGAGCTTCTGAATGGCCTGGTGGACAGAGGCTTTAAATTATTTCCTGCTTCATCTGTAGAGATCAAGGCAGCCAGCTCAAAGGGAATAATGACTGCACTGGGTATGAAGGTTGCAGTCTCAAAGGGTCTTTATCACCTCTGACCACAGTGGAATTTCAGACGCTAGTCAGCATCAGAACTCCTGCGTCTCAGATCTCAATATTCCAGAAGTTTGTAAGTGCCAGATTCTGTTCTTTGTAAGGTAATAAAGATGTGTATTTATGCCAGGGGCTTTCAAGGCAAATGCCATCACGCCTTAGTATTAATCATACTAATTGGGGTGGATGGGATATTGGAGTCAACCAACATTTTGAGGTTTCCTACCCCTCATCTTGAACAACCAACATAGTCAACTTTTTCCAAGACAGATGGAAACAAACTGAGATCAATCTCTTCAGTGTCAGAAACTGCCACCTTCACGATTCAGTGGAGGTTTGAAGGAGATGTTTGTGGAAGGCTGAATCACTTCTGAAGCCTTCATGAACTACGCATAGGAAATTAGCATTAGATAAGAAGCAAACAGAATACACCTTCAGCGTCGCTTGCCCTTTTCAGTGGTGTTGGGAGACAAACATGGAGAACTAAGTGTTAGGTCAGTTAAAGGTCATTTGTGAGAGACCACATATTTGGGATAACATGTTGTCTCTTTCGTGACTTGTTTATTCCATTTTCACCTGCCAGGCTAAACCATATCTCATCTAACTGATAGACGTGAAGTTAGCCTTTTTGCTCCATCACATTGCAGAATGTCACACTCCAGTGCCTTAGCCTAGGTCACCAATATGTTTCTTTTTAACCACAAACTAAGGCCGGGTTATCTTTGACTAGCCTCAAGTTTCATGTAGATTTTGTGGTCCTATTTTGCCAAATGCAGAACTGGTCCACGGGGATTTGTGGGTCACAAGGAGTCAGATTGCTGTGACCCTTCCTTCCTTCCTTCCTTCCTTCCTTCCTTCCTTCCTTCCTTCCTTCCTTCCTTCCTTCCTTCCTTCCTTCCTTCCTTCCTTCCTTCCTTCCTTCCTTCTATCCATCATCATCTCCTTCCTTCCTTCCTTCCTTCCTTCCTTCCTTCCTTCCTTCCTTCCTTCCTTCCTTCCTTCCTTCCTTCTATCCATCTATCCATCATCATCTCCTTCCTTCCTTCCTTCCTTCCTTCCTTCCTTCCTTCCTTCCTTCCTTCCTTCCTTCCTTCCTTCCTTCCTTCCTTCCTTCCTTCCTTCCTTAAGCCAGCTCTGTTGGCATTATAGAAGGAAAATATACCACCAAGTTCCTTTTTTAGTATAGTTTATAACAACCCAAAAGGACATCTCAAAGAGAAATTTTAAAGCTTTTTGAGATACTGTTCTTCCTAAAACAATTTCTCTGTAATCCATGCAAAATGTCTCTGGTGTCCATTCCTCTGAGAAGCAAAGCACACAGATGCACAATAATCATGGAATCAGTTTAACATTGTTGAGAACGATACAAACTACTCATCCAGTTTTTCCAGTTCTTAAATAAAGTAGCAGTCTTGTTAGTTTGGAAGTAATTTGCACATTTCATAGGCTTGGATGAATTGCACAGTTTTGTACAAAATTGGCAGTTTTTAAATAATGGGCTGTTTCAAAGTGAGCAATTTTTCTACAAAAGAGGGTTCTGATCAATGCTAGAGCTCTGTCAAGAATGTCAGGACACTGCTTAGAATCATCAGCACTAAGAAGAAGAATGATGTGGTTCCTTATGATAGAATAATAGAAACATATGAGAATAGAATAATGTAGAATAATTGAGTTGGAAGGGACCTAGAAGGCCACCAAGTTCAACGTCCTGCTTAATGCAGCTATCCAAATCAAAGTATTTATGGCAGGAGGGTCTCTAATTTTCTCTTAAACACCTCCAGGGCTGGAAGACACACCACCTCCTAAGGTAATTGGTTCTATTCTCATACTGATCTGACAGTCAGGAAGTGTTTCTTGATATTCAACCAACATCCAGTTTCCCATGACTTGACACCATTATTACATGCCCTGCACTCTTGGATGATTGAGAACAGATCATCTTTCTATATGACAATCTTTCACAAACTTGAAGAGTTGCTATCATGTCTCCCGCCTTCTTTTCTCAAGACTAAAAACACCAGGTTCTTGCAGTATTTCTTCACTTATCCCTTTTAAATTTCATATCTGTTTTTTTCCCCCAGCCCACTGATTGAGCCTATCAAGATATTTTTGAATTTTGTTTTGGTCATCTAAGGTATTAGTTATTCCACCCAATTATGTGTCATCCACAAATTTGATAAGCAGTCCCTGCAGCTCCTCATCTAAGTCATGAACAACAGTGTTTGAAGTTCATCAGATCCAGAACCGAGCCTTATGATGCCCGACTTCATACTTCCACCCAGTTTGAGAAGGAGCCATTGATAAGCGCTCTCTGAGTACAGTTCTGTAACCAGTTGTGTATCCACCTGACAGTTGTTCTAGACTGACCTCTAATTGCAGTATATTATAGGACACTTTATCAAAAGCTCTGCTGGAGTCCAGGTATATTACGTCTACAGCATTCCTGCCATCTCCTGGGGATTACCCAATCATGAAATGAGATAAGAGTAGTCTGGCAGGATTTGTTCTTGACAAATCCATACTGCCTTCTAGTTATTATTGCATTGTTTTCAAGGTACTTGCAGAGTGACTCCTTTATAATCCGCTCTAGATTTTTCCTTGGGATTGATTTCAGTTGGAATGGTCTGTAGTTTCCAGATTCCTCCTTTTGGCCATTCTTGAAGATAGGGACAGCATTAGTCCTCTTCCAATAACTCAGCCTTCACCCATCCTCCATGATTTCAAGAAAATAATGAGAGTGAGAAGAACAAGGATTTACGTCCTGTGTCAACAAAAAGCACTTCCTTTGTCTGTCCCCACTTCATTACAGTAAAGTACCAATGGTTGAGATTAGAGGTTTGCCCATAGCTCTTTTTATTTGCTGATGTTGAAGAAGGTGAATGATGAAACCTACCAGCAGCTGGAGACCATGGTCTAATTGTAGGGGCTTTTTATTCATTGACAGAAGCTAAAGGAATGAAGGGGTTGTCCTTGCCCAATTGAGGTGCATTACAGAATGCCTATACTGTGAGAGTTTACTCAAGTTGAAACAATTTTTTCATTTAGTGCCATAATTTAGATTCACATCCACAAGATGTGGGCAACAAATTTTATTTCCCAGAGAGCACATACATTTAAAGGTTTGATTTTATAATTCTCTGAGACAATAGGCTGGATCCAGGCTTAGTGATGCTTGGATTAGATCTCCTGAAATCAATGGGATGTAAACACAACTAAATCAAGCTTTAACCCACTGGCTTTTTCACTTGATTAGTGTTGTTCGAAAAGTCCTTAACTTTTAAAGGGAGCGATCATAACTTGTTCATACAGGAGAAGTTATTTCTTCATCTGAGGGCAATTCATGGTCAAAATACCAACAGAAACCCTAAGTCCATTCATAGATCCAGAAATCCAAACTGGATAGTGAGGGAGACAAAATTATCCCCAGTGTCCAGATGATTTTTATTGACTGACAAAATGCACCCTTGAAAACCTCTTGGAAGTCTAACTGAAACCAAAGAGAACTTCTTCTGTGTGGAATGTCAAACGCAGCTAATGAGGCATGAGGAGCCGACAGCAAAAATAACAGATTATGGTTAAGAAACATTGTGAATGAAGTGAGAATAGGCAGTTGGGAAGTGTGACTGACATTGCAAAGAAGCATAGACAGTCAAGAAGAGAAAGATCCATCATTTAGTTAAAGAGAATTGACATGTTCAATCACTTGATTGATATCTTTCCCTCTAATAATCCTGGAACTTCTGAAGGGACTTGATGTAAAAATAACCTGTCTAATGTCAGGAGCTGATTACAAGCCTTTGGGATGGCGGTGTCCTTAATTTTGTGGGGGGGAGGAAGGAGAATGTCATTACATCACAGATGCAGAGATGAGAGGCTTGGACATCGGTTGACTTTGAGTAAGTTGGTGATACAGATGAAGAAATACAGAGGTAGATTAACAGGAGTAAACGTGGGGAATGTTCTATTTGCAAATTGTGCAGGAAATAGTCTGATCCATGCTTTGAGAATTAATGTGTCGATGTGAATTTATCTATCAACCACATTTTACCTGGAATACCATGGAGATCACCGTTAGTAATCCCTTCCCTGATGCAAACTGTGATTATTCCAAGCTGTCCTTGTACCCATAGCTGCTCCTCAGGGTTCTTTGTTTGGCCTGGAGGACGAAACTTTTGCATCCACCACCTACTGCAAAACTGAGCCAGGCCCATAAATGGTTAAAGATTGCAAAAAGGGGGGGAGAGAGAGAGAGACTTCTACTTCCAACTTTTCCCCTTTGCAAAAAAAAAAAAAATGTGTTTTGTAGGCCTGTAGGAGAAAGGGGAGTATTTGGTGGTGGTGGGGTCATAGGAGAAGAATCAGAGAAGGGCTTCAAAATGGCCTTAAGAACACACACAGCCTTTGTGGAGAATTTATCCACGAAGTCCCACAAGTTATCATTTCTCCCTTCTGCACCCAGGTGTGTGCATTCACACACTTGAATATGAACACTTCATGCACTTGCCCAGTGAGCATTCCCTTCTGTTGTCATTCATCTTGAAGGGGCCACAAGATTCTTAATTGCTTATATGTAGCCTTGATAGCTCAGGTGGGAATTTTGGGCTGTGGTCTGAAATCCATCACATGAAGCTTAATATAACTTACTTCGGAGTTCACCCGTATAGGGCTATGCTATAAGGCTCGAAACTGAATTTATTTAGTTATGCTGTTGTTTTGAATTCTTTGGTGCTGATGTAATTATGTTGTTTTTAATGGCTTGTTAATGATGCATCAATGCAGTTAAGCTATAAACAGATTTACAAATGCCTGTTGAAAGAGTTGCATTAGTTTTATCAAACTACTAAGCAAATTCTTCATCTGCCTCCTTCCACGAGTATAGATAGAAGGTCAATGCCTGTTTGGACTTTGAGGTGCAGAGAAAGATGGCGGTTCAGTAACCCTGCTCCCCACTCCACTTCTCCTCTCCTGAAAATGCTCTACTGGTTTCGGTGTCTAGTTAATTATAGTTACAGTAGAGAATCAAGACAAAGGGCAAGTTTTATGCGGCCACATGGGACTCGAACTGGTGTTACTAATCCTGTGTGCACCAAATCAGATAGTATTCAAACAAGGACACATTTTCCTATCAGATGCCATAGGGGATAATTGGATGGCTTAATGAAACAGCAGATGGTTTACTGTTTTGTGTTTTGTTTTTTACTCCTTTAGGTTTTCTTTGGTGTGTTTTTTTAAGGCTGAGAAAAAACATATATTAATCAAAAACAAAACTGACTGGTTTAAAAAAAAATACAGTACTAGGATTTGTTTTCCCTTAAGTGTATGTAAGCGTATTTACGAACTAAAAGATATGCTGAATTGGGGGTTGGTACTTGACTGCTGTTTTTTTCTCTCTCTCTCTCTTTTTAAAAAAATATATATGCTGGTGCTGTTAACAAGCAGGAGATTGTTAGTGGCAATCATGCTCTTTCTGGAACTCCAAGCAGGCAGCTTGATTTAATCGCTGGGTTGCCATTTATTATTCCGTTGTGCTATTCCACGAGGGGAAGTGACTGATCAAGCGCCTGCTCCCTGGAGCAGAAAGGAGGGGGGTTTTTTTGTTTTGTTTTGGGGAGGGCTATATCTAAATCCTCTCTACAAATTGCAGTATTTCTGGATTCCCAGAGTGTCCTATTAGAGCCTGTAGGGCATTAAAGCTCATTAATACTGCTGTCAGAGAGAGAGGGAGAAAGAGAAAGCAACCAGCAAGCTATCCAGTTGCTTTACTTCCTTAGAAATTGGGAATTAATACATCTGCTTCATTAATATTGGCCTGCATTTGATGTTTATTAGCTGTTAGCTTTAATGATCTAAGTGCTTGCCAGCCAGCATGCTACCTTGGACTGCATACTCTTTCAATTACCTAAATGTTGTTTTCATTCTATATCCGTCATCTCCTCCTGCCACTCTGCGTGTCAAAAGACATCCTTTGACTGGCAAATCTAAAAAAAAAAAAGTAGGGGTTATTGGGTGTGTGTGCAGGGTTTCCTAGTCCCTTTTCCTTTCTTGCACAAAGAGTTGCTAGATTGGTAGCTTATTTACCATTCTTATTTGCATCAATTTCCCTCCAATATTTTAAACTAAAAATGCTGGGTGAAGATTGGTTGACTGGTTGGTTCTTAGAACAGAACACTGCTTATGTACATATGTGAACCTTCTCCAAATGAATCTTTAAAAAAAAAACTTACACTGAGTAAGGAGTGAAGAAATCATAGTAAGCTACTAATGTCTCAGCTTGTCAATACAGCCTGTCAAGAGTACGTTACTCCCCTTCTGAGTTCTCGTTTCCCACACAAGAAGACCAACCCTTTTTTTGGTCAAGGTTTCCACAATTTGTACAAAGTATCTTTGCATAGCATAGCACAGCACGTGCAGCAAGTGCCAGAGGACTGGCTGATTCCTCTGAAAGAAGCAAATAACCCATCCGATGCATCTATGGTCCTTTATCCACCCAGTTTCTAGGAAAAAGGCAGGGGTGGGTTCCAAGTTGCAAGTCCAGTCTGATTCCTTAAAAAAATAACCCTAGTCTGAGTCAAGTCACAGGCAAGACTTAAGTCCAACTTGACAATGATTCCCTCAACTCGAGTCCCCATCCATGCAAATTAGTAAACATTGCTTTCCTTTATATTCCTCAACAACCAAGGGGTGCACATTCAGGGAGAAGCATGCTGACTTATGTGCCTTTTCTCACCATTATTCAAATTTTTGGTTTACTCCTTAATGTCCTGGTGGAGACCGCTGGGGGTACACATACCCCAGGTTGGGAACCACTGCTTTAGGAGAGAAATGTCATAAAAATATTTTAAACAAATAAATACTAATTGTTCTACTTGTCTAATCTCTGCTTAAGTAGGTCCTGGAGTTGTCAGCTTTTTCTCTGTAGGCGAATATCTGGTTTTTGTTTTTGTTTTTGTTTTACAAAGACTGGGTGACCTTTTGTGCGGACCTCCACCCTCCTTCCTAAAAAGCAAGACAAGCAATGGACAACTTGCATGTGAGCAGAGCTATAAAACTGTATCTCTCAAGGACTAAAGGTTTCTGCCTTCCAAGTTCTCTCTTTTGCATTTTTTTAACTACAGATTCCTTTGGCCACCAGGTATCTAAGGCCAGATTGGCATGATCGATAAAGGCTTGCATGTTAATGGCTTTGGACCTTGGTTCTTGAGTCAAGTCACCGTATAGCCCTTTCTGCCATGGCTGTGACAACATCCGCAGCCTTTGTAGCAAACACCCCTTGAGATCAGTCCGTTCCTGGAGTTCCCCTTCTACTTTTATCATCAGGCATTGCAGAATTGACAAATGTGTTGTCAACACAGCTAGCCTTTGGGCACTGAGTCTTACAGGCAGTTGTGTCTTGAGTTTTCTCCTGTGATGTCTTCCTGTAAGCTTGGATACATCCCTGCTGTTCAGTTTCCGTCCTTCCACTGCCCAGAAGATGAAAGATTGGGTACTCACGGAGAGAGTCCATTCTGGAAGGAGCAGAGAAGGAATTTATGCCATCCTCTTAATCGGGCACGTTTTTAAAAAGTAAACAGCATTCCCACTCCCCCAATGGATGACCATGGTGTGGAATATTTCATTTCATTCCGCTCTCGTTTCTTGGAGCTGTGTTCTAACCTCATGCATGCTTGTACAGGAGGCTTACAAGAGGGAGCGCTGAGGATCCTTTCAATAGCTAAGGAATATTCACTTGACTCCCTGCCTCTTTTCTGGTGTGTGTGTGTGTGTGTGTGTGTGTGTGTGTGTGAGTGTGTGAGTGTGTGTGAGTGTGAGTGTGAGTGTGTGAGTGTGAGTGTGTGTGTGAGAGAGAGAGAGAGAGAGAGAAAGGCTTCTCACGGTCTTCGTCTCTCACTTCCTTATCTGAAGCATTTGAATGGTGGCAAGCACTTTGTTTTTCAACTAACTGCTGTAGAGATATTTAATAATGAATCATCAGAGATGGCATGCTGGAAAATAAACCTATCTTCCCCGAGTGGTCAGAACGTAAGCACGTGTGAAGAACTCTCATCAGTTTATTATTTATGGTTGAACAAGGCTGGCTTGAGATGATGAAACAGGTTGTTAAGCAGTCTCCAATGCATGTGAAGAGTTTTTACTCTAGGGCAAGTGCACACTGCACACTCCTTTTTTTGGTCATGATTTGTGAAGTCTGTGCTGAACCTCTCCAGCATCCTTCCCCTTTCTAAAGCGCCTTGGGCGCACAGCAAGTATAAAAGAACAGGTTGCTTGCGCACAAAGATGCAAATACTCCTTTAAAAGACCCTATAGCAAAAAAGGCAATAGGTTTTTAAAGTTGTGATTGTGCCCCCCCCCCCAAAAAAAAAGGTCTTATAAACAGATAAAGTTTCTTGGAAACCAGGAAAACACTTTATTATCTCACTGGTTGGGGGGAGGTGCTTCTTCATTTGGCTGCGGCTCAGTTTCACAGCCTGTTTGGAGGACAATTCCCATAAATCCTGTCCTCCGCAGAAAAGTGTTGAAGGCTTTCTGGGAGTTATAGTGCAAAAACATCTGAGGACCCAGGTTTGGGAACCACTGTTCTAAAGGAAGCCACAGACTTGAGTTTGCAAGACCTAAGAAGGGCTATTCAGCATAGGACATTTCGGAGAGCATCTATTCATTGTTGTTGAAAACGTAGTCGTTAGTCGTGTTTGACTCTTCATGACCCCATGGACCAGAGCACGCCAGGCCCTCCTGTCTTCCACTGACTCCCGGAGTTGGGTCAGATTCATGTTGGTTGCTTCGATGACACTGTCCAACCATCTTATCCTCTGTCGTCCCCTTCTCTTTCATTCAAACTTTCCTAACATCAGGGTCTTTTCCAGGGAGTCTTCTCTTCTCATGAGATGGCCAAAGGATTGGAGCCTCAGCTTCAGGCTCTGTTCTTCCAGTGAGCACTCAGGGTGGATTTCCTTCAAAATGGATAGGTTTGTTCTCCTTGCAGTCCAGGGGACTCTCAAGAGCCTCCTCCAGCACCACAATTCAAAAGCATCAATTCTTTGGTGATTGGCCTTCTTTATGGTCCAGCTCCTATTCATAGGGTGACTTAACAGGACATCACCACAACAGATTGTTTCAGGGGAACCGTCTAGCAGGCATGGGATTTTCAGACTGGTTTTTTGTTTTTTGTTTTGAGCAGAAATTCCCTCATCTAGAATTCTGGTGGCTTTAACTTTATGACATAAAGAAATAGGTAAAGGGACAACAGTAGGTGCCACGGCATATCTGCTTATACTGTGTCCTCAGAACAACCTGAGAAGTGCTTCTGTATGAATTGGTGGAATCTGATCCCCACCTGCCCAGAAAGGACAATGTCTTCAAATAAAGGACCGTCTTAGTGCTTGAACCATTTGACTTCTGGTCCTCAGGGCCCAAACAGAGCTCCGTTAAACGGCACAATATATCTTCTTTTCCCGGCACAAGCCTGTATGTCACATTATTGCTTTGTAACTGGTCACTGGGTGGTAAACACGGCCTTAATTTGCAAGTCTGATCACTCAGACACTCACCTCTAGGGAAATTGTGTCACGGAAGGGGACACGTGCTTTCTGTTTCCAAATGTGAGACGAGCCCAAACTGACTCCCAAGTCTTTAAGTGGATTTTAGGCTGTTAGCTCCTTAAAATCAATTCTCACCTCATTCTTCACTTTGCTTCTTTTTAACCTTACAACTGTTAATACACAGTGTGCCTCATGAGCTTTTAGTGTGGCTTCTGAGTTTCTTGTAAAAAGGTGGTGGGTGCAGCGTTCTTACTGGATGCATGGCAGACAGAAAATCAGTAGACAAAACCTCACCTAGCTTAGGAAGAAGGAAGCAGCATTGAGGGATATTTTTCCTATAGCTCAGCTGCAGAACTTCTATTTATTGTTGTTGCTGCTCCTACAGCTGCTTTTGACATTTATACCCTGTCTTTCCATGAATAAGATAGCACTCAAGGCAGCTTACATCTTTTAAAAGAATAAAAACAGATAAAACATGTAGATGACGACAACGATGGTATCATAAAATCTTTCTTGCACCTGATATTACTGAGCCAAGTATCCCCCATCTTGTAACATGGGATGCATTGGGGGTTTTTCCCCCCCAGGTGGAGAACTTTGTATATATATTTGCATTTTGTTTGCAGATAATGCAGCTTTTGCGAATGTGGACCCTTACCGTTTGGAATTTTCCAGCATTTTGGAGACTGAGGGACTAGAGAAAGCCTTGATATATGTTAAATTCCATTAAGTGGCATATCCTATTTCTGTACATGGTCCTTCACTGAGATTTATTGTTAGCTGACCATATGTTAAGTAAATAAGCATTTTTATTACCCAAAGATTTAGAATGTGAGTTAGAGAATGAATGAATGAATGAATGAATTGATTTCACTTGTTTGAAAATGCTTCAGGAGCTCTTCTTTGGCCGAGGTTTCAAAGCCAGCGCAAGTAGAGCTTGCAATCCTGGGTCAAGGCTCTGATTTTAATGCAAAATTTTCCCAAACTTGACTTATCATTTGGCCTTGGAAATACTGCTTTTGAAAAAAGGACACGTTGAGGTGTAGGAATCAGTGGGGAATCTCTCGCCTCTGTGGTTGATCTGAAGCCTTCTAGTTAGGAAGGTCCAATGAAAGCAGGTATAGCTTGAATGAAAAGTTTATAGCTGAAGTTTTCTCTTCTAAAACAAAACATAGTTGCTCCCTAGTAAGTTTATCAACTGCTCAAAATAATGCTTCATCAATTTCAGTGTATGAAGCGAGAGTCAGTGTTAGCCTCTGTAATACTCCATTTACATTCATGTGTACGCATGCCAAAAAGTATGGTGGCTACTAGTCATCGGGGTATGTGTTAATTATAACATGATATCCAGTATCTGATACTGCTGAGTATAGTTTCTAAGGATCAGAAGCAAGAGGGTGCTAGTCCTTTCATGTCCTACAAACAGATTTCCTGTAGACCTCGGGTTGGCTGCTTTGAGAACAAAGAGTTGGACTCGGTAGGGCTTGAGACTGATCGAGCAGGGCTCTCCTCATGCTTGTTTCTGTTTGTTTTTCTGTTTTTCCCTTTCATTTTGGTTTAAATCTCAAGCTAATGTGGAAACAAGGCATATCAGACTTAAAACTGGAAAAATGAGAGAGAACAGAATTGTTGTGTTTATCCCTCCCAAGCGTTGACCCAAGAGATCACTTCTCAAACATGTTCCACAACGTAGAATGTGGGCAATGGTCCTTTCTAGGAGTTCCTTGAATCTGGAGACACCTCCGCAACACACACAGAGAGAGAGAGAGAGACTCATGCTCGCACGTACACATGCATGATACCAGACTGTTTTCTGCCTGGTCAAATGGCTCCTTAGGGTGGGTCTGTTTTAAAAGAGAAAAATGCTTCAGGTCAAAAGGTTATACCTTCTTCACCTTTGTACTCTTTGGCTCCTGCCCCCCCCAAAAAAAGAATAAAATAAAGAATAAATAAGAAATTAAAAACAACTCTAGTGAGATCATGTTTGCAGCTCTTCTCCTGTATTGCTGTTTGGTCCTGAGGATGCAGTTCTTCCTCCACCACAGGAATTTCTAGTTCCTGTCACACCCACACTCCTCCCTTCACCACATACACACAACTCCCTGCACTCTTTTCTTTTTAATTTTATTTCCCAGTTTAAATCATGCATGCTATAATACAATAAGCAGTAAATCATGCAAATTGGTCTAGGTTACATTTTGAAAAATGTTAAGAAGAAACTGTTAAGAGACCGGCTTCTGACAGGCAATGCATTTTAAAGTTGAGGGATTTGAAATATTTCAGCAGTGGACCTAAAACAGCATTATAAATTAGTTCAACTTATCAGCCCCAAACAGAATTATTCATCTTCCAAAAGGGTATTTCATGCCCGCTAGGCCCGAATGATCGTTCACCTTCATTCTTGCCCTGCTCTAAGGGTAGGTCTCACTTTGCTGAATTCTCCTGATTCATTACAGTGTGTTACTTTATGAATTTTTTATCAGCATTTTAATAGCTCTTTCCGATGATTGAATGTAACTGATTCTTGTACTAGAACACTGATTGCACAGAAAGACATTAATGTATGTCATAGGGGCTGGCTCCTAGCTAAGCAGCACAATTTTTACCTGCAAGATGTGCTTGCTTGGTCTTGCTTGCTCTTTCTCTTTCTGCAGATGTAAGTCAACGTGTCTAGGAAGCATAAGAAGTTACATTGCTTGTAGTGAAACAGACCCATGATCCTTGGAACCGGCTGGGGCAGGAGCCCATTCTGACCGGGAGTGGCTCTCCAAGGTGCTTCTTTCTCCCCAAAGACCATTAGAGCATAAGAACCTAAGAAGAGCCCTGGTGGATCAGGCCAAGGGCCCTTCTAGTCCAGCTTCCTGACTCTCACAGTGGCTCCACCAGATGCCTCTGGGAGCACATGAGATAACCTGATCCCCCTCCCCTGCCTCTGGCATTTGGAGGGCCCTTCCTTTAAATCCCATTGTGGCAACTCCCACTACTGTTCTAGACTGTTCCTGACAATAAAGCGGTTGTTTTGTTAGGCATCCTCTCTATTAGCTCAGCTTCTTTTCTGAAACAACAGGAAATGATGTCAGAAATCTAAGCCTTACGCTTTTCAAGAATTGCTTACCATGACAGTGTTCAGATCCAGAAAACTTCACTCTCAGCAGACCTTCATAGTGGTTGGAGAGAAAGATGTTTCTCTTGTACTCAGAGAGTGTTTATCAATGACTCCTTCTCAACCTAGGAGAAGGTAAAAAGTGGGGTACCACAAGGCTCAGTCCTGGGCCTGCTTCTCTTCGACGTTCAGGGAATACTTATCAAATTTGCGGATGACACAAAATTGCATGAAATAGCTAATAGCTTGAAAGAGAGGAACAGAATTCAAAAAGACCTTGATGAGCTTGAGCACTGGGTTGAATACACTGGTTAGACTTCATCTTGAGTACTTTCTCCAGTTCTGGACACCATACTTTAAGAAGGATGCCAACAAACTGGAACAGGTTCAGAGGATGATCAGAGGATTGGAAACTAAGACTGAAAGAACTGGGCATGTTTAGCTTTGAGAAAAGAAGGCTGAGAAGGCGATAGGATAGCAGTTTCCAAAGACTTAAAAAGTAGTTCTACAGAGAAGCGGCAGGATCTGTGCTCAGCCATCCCAGAGGGCAGGACATGTCGTAATAGCTCATGCTAGAGGAAGGCAGATTTCTGTTGACTATCAGGAAAAACCTTTGAACTGTTAAAGTAGTACAACAGTGGAATCCATGACCTCAGGAGATGGTGAGCGCTCCAACACTGGAGGTACTCAAAAGAAAATTGGACAACTGACAGATCTGCTTTGATCTGGATTCCTGTATTGTGCAGACCTGATGGCCTTCTAGGCAACTTCCAACTCAATTATTCTATGATTCTATATTTCTATGATTCTCATTTTCACACAGAGCGATGGTCACCAGGGAAAGTGAAAAAGTATGAGTTAGTTCTTTTCCCCTTTGTCCCTTGGGAAAGGAAGCTGGCCATGTTGTTACATGCTTTGTCTTTACGAAGGAGATTGTAAAGATGATCATTCAGGGATGTCGGCCAGATTTGATAAGTACCCTTTCCCCACCCCAAATAATGTAGTTTATGTTAGAGCATTTTTCCAGCTCAAAGTTCAAAGCTTTGAAGAATCAGCGTAATCCCTTGTGAGAGGCCTACATGAGATGACAGGAAATTGTGAGTTTGGATCTGGGGGGGAAAAAGGAAGAATAGGCTCTGGAAATGAATGACTCTTAGAAACTGGAAATGCAGGGATAGTTAACCCCCCAAACTGCAATAGAAATGGCCAGGGATTCTGAAGTGGTTAAAAACAAACCAACCTCAAGACAGTCAGAAACATCCAGAAAGAAGTTTTGTGGGGTTTCCAGAAACAGTGCAAAAATGAACACAGAACAAAATCAACAGAAACAGCTTTGAGTATATGCTAGAATAGATCAATGCAGACTTTTCTCAGTGTGAATGCACAAAGTGAAGGAAAGGCTACAGTTCTAGTGGTAGTGGAAGGGTGCCCAGTCAGCAGCTGCGTGCCAGAAGAGAAAAACAGTAAATCGAGTACCATGGTCTGCACCAGCCCTGTAAGAAAAGTAACATCTGGTGATCAAGATCCATTTTTTCCAGAGATTTCTTGCCTGTTACACTAGAGATCCTCAAAAATTGTAGGAGACTCTAGGATGCTTTTTATTACCCCGAATATTGCCCCATGACAGAAACGCGGTGGACAGTGTTGTTCCCATTGTATGGCATATAGCCACACAACAGGATTTCATCCAATATCGGCAGGAATCTTGAGCCAACTCATATAGTAAAACCAGCTGATGCTATCTTAAGCACCCTTGACCTCTTTGGGATTGGTATCTGAAGAAAAAAAATGGATTTTGCTATATGTAACAATATCACAAGATATTTGTCTGACTGATCTGGAAGAGGCAATTAGCGATATACATTAATACAAGGAACAGTATTACTTGATACTGGTTGACTGTTTCTCAGTATATTACAGAAATACCCTTATGAAATATATGATACATTAAAATCATCTAGACCAGTGGTTCCCAATGTTGGGTAACCCAAGTGGACTGCAGTTCCCAGAAGCCATCACCACCAGTTATGCTGGCGGGGGTTTCTGGGAGTTGCGGTCCAAGAACACCTGGGTTACCCAAGATTGGGAATCACTGATCTGTTCTAGACAGATGAAAGAATATGTGTGCCAAGTTGAATTCCTGAACAGCTTGTGTCAGATAACGGCTCTTAGGTCAGCATTTCAGATTTCAAGCCCATCTAGATTAAGAATGATTTTGAACTGATTGATCCCCGCTTTACTGCCTACAAAGGAGAAGGTGAGGTGGAGAAGATACTGTGCAGTCCACCACCCAAACCTGAAAACAGACGGATCCTTGTCTTACCCTGTTGAGTTACAGATTTGTACCACTAGTAGGTGGTAGGTAGAGGCTAAACCTGATAACAACTGCTGACAGGCAAACTGGAAACTTAGGATAGCTTTCTGCATTGGAAGAAAGCACAGCTCTAAAATGGCCTCAGATGAGGAAGAAAAAAAAAAACAGACAGACTTGAAGAAAATATTCCAATTACTCCTGTTCTCTTTGAGTTCTGCCTAAGATCCAGTTAAAAAAACATGGGAAATTCCAGGCATGATGAAATGGAACCTGTCACTCAAATCCTTATTCAGAGAAACTGGGGATTTATTTAGAAACCACAGACACAAACGGTTAAGACTAAGTGTTTTTTTTAATTTCTTCTTTTTGCTTTGTTTTGATTTTGATCTGGCTGTCAACAGCAGAGGTTCTGCGTCAGCAACTTGGCTGCAATTTGGTGTCCACCTCTGTGTCTTAGGCTTCATTCTGGGTGTTCGGCGGTGCATGGATGGCAGCTGCAAGCACAGTATTTGTGGTACATCAAAAGAAAATACCCCCTTTTCTCTGGAAAAACCAGGCTGCTGGGATATTTCAGCCGAGGCTTGTTTGCTTGTTCCTGGTCACCTGCCCGTAACGTCATCCACTCCATATCCTGGGTCTTTCGCAATTCAACTTGGATTCTCAGAAGTAACCCCTTCCCTAAAAGCTATCCTAAGGTCATTGGTGATTTGCTTCAAGTCGTTTTGGGAGGCATTCCAGCTTTTCAATTTTTAACCATGTGTCAATAAGAGGAGATTAATCCTTTCTAGCCTCTTTAATATAGGTAGATCATGCACACACACTTCCTTTTTTCAGATAAATGATTGATGAGTCGCCCTATAAGTAGAGCTCAATATAGCGTCTGCTAATGGAAGGAAACCTTTGACCATGAGGTTCCTATGTGCTTTGGAGAAAGCCGTTTGAAAGATTCATGCCTCACTGAAGTGGCTAAAGCAGAAGAGCGGCTGACTTGCAGCCGAAAGGAATGGATCTTGTAGCATTGTGCGTTTGATGGGTAACTAAAAACAATGTTCCGATGATGCCTGTTGTGTGTCCAGTATAGATGAAGGACCATAGTACAACAGTAGGTCTTCTTTGGAAGTTCTAGGTATCTTCAGGTGTTATGCCTGAATAGGAAACAGGAATAGGTGAGGAACAGGACCATTAACTCTGAACTCACCATAGTGTCTACCTTTGCATGAGCCAAGCACTAGGAGTAGCAATCTTGTGACATGAGAATAGGGCTCCTCTGTACAAAGAGATTCAGTGTTTCTCAGAGACATGATCCCACCAGATTCACTGCCTTCTTTATTCTCTTTTCTCTTCCCCTTTTTTACCGCCTTGTCTCCTCCTTCTACGCAGGATTCTGCAAGCCAAGTCATGAGTGACAGGATACAACAGGATATTTCAGACGTGTTTCTGTTTTCATACATACAGACATACTTTTCATACATGAAATGGTGAAGGCCATACAATGTTATTTCTATGGCTCTGTTCAGCGGCCGTTAGGTGTATATTCTTGTGATGTCCTTCTATTTAGCTTGCCTCATTCTGCGCCAGGTCTGCATCAGTCATACAGCCCTCGCCTTCTCTCTAGCCTTGTGTTCACCCTATGTGATGGAACGGGCTCTTCTGATTTCCAAACCCACTCCGGCCCATCCTCTCATTTTCTGTAATTTGCGCCTACTTCCCTTGGACAAATGCCAAGACGATCCTGAGCCGTCCAACTCATGAGTCCTTGTCCAGGTGAGTTACTGCCAGTTGGACAAGATGGTGGTAATTTCTTAGAGCAGGTGTGCCATTCTAAAGTATGTCTCCCTTTTGCTACCTTTCCCCACCGCCTTGCACATGGCACCTGTGATGTATCCATGCAAAAAAAAAAAAAGCAAACTATGCAGCATTACAGGGGAGCGATGGAGGGGGGAATGCGAGAATATTATACGTTTATGAGGATAGTGATTAAAAATGTATCAAAGAGGCTTGTAAAGCTTATGGTCCAAGTTAACTGTACGAAGTAAACAGCCTTTAACAGCCTCCTGGGACTATGACAGATAGTCTGTGGGTGTTACTGCAACATGGTACCTGTGATTGTTCCGGCCATCCCAAACTAATCACCATCTGTTTGGATGAGTCTCGTGGGAGAGTCTCAGCATTGGACGATCATGGCTGTTAGCATTTTTAATCAGGCTGTATGCCACGCAGACAGCAACCGTATGCTTCCGCCTTAGCTTTTCCCTCCTGTGTGGGAGGCTTGCTTTACTTTTAAGATGCAAGAGAACCCGAGGTGGGGGTGGGTAGGAGGGTTGGTAAGGGAAAGCTGTTGTCCTCCTGATGATCTGGACTGCAGCCCCCTGACCATTGGCCAATGCTATAATTCAAAAACATATGGAGGGCACCCCTGGCCCAGTTGAAAGATCCCTTGCTCCTTCCTTTTGTCTGCCATTGAGATGCTTCTGTGGTTGGAGTAGAGCATAGTACTTCGTGTCTTGTAATACTACAGTGGAGGAAATCCATAAAGGAGTAGTAGGGCCAAAGATGCTTCTGTATCCCAGAGTGGAATAGAGAGTAGCATGAGGAACATGGTGAAACAAACATTGTGCTTGTCTGGAATGCAACCAGGTAATGTAGTCATAAACGTTGTCCACAGGAGGTCATTCTGATAGCCTCATAGTCATAGAGTATCTTCTGATTTTCTGTTATTTATGTACAAAAGAGCCAAGGCTTTCATTAAAAATGGCATCAATAAAGCACTAATAATATTTCACAGTGATATTAAGGAAGTGCAACTGTGGTCCTCCACTGAATTCAGTCATGGTTGCTTCTACAGAGGCATAGGTTCAGGATTGTTTAAGCTTAAATCAAGATTATTCAAGGATCTTCAGCAGGCAGAAATGAAATCTTTGTAGCGTGAATCATGTCTAAAAAAAGGGAAGAAATATTTCCCATTCTCTTCATGAAAAATTATAAGTTTTGAAAGCCTCAGGAGGAGAGTCATCTGAAGATGCACTGTGAGTGTGGCATCTCTAGCTCTCGGGGGGGGGGGCTTCTACCACTTCTGGAAGTCCTGAATTGCACTAATCACAAAGCATATATTGCCATTCTGGACAGGCACGTTTCCCTTAAGTGTCCCAAAATGAACCACAAAATGGCACAGTTTGGGGGGGGCATTGCTTCGGGGTTCATGTTGTGCCCATCTCTGTTCCAGACAGTTAAACTAAGAGGAACGTAGAACTTAGTTTCTAAATTTCTAGCTCACTTGTATGTCAAACAAAAATCATCATAGTAAAGTCGTATGCAAATCACATTGCACGGTTCTGTGAGTGTGTATGATTACAAATGCAGAAACCAGGAATGTGCCTTACGCCTGGGCACTGATCCATGTAGCTCAGCATTTACAGGATGGCTAGGCAACCTTCAGCCTTCCAGATGTTATTGGATCTGAGTTCTCATAATCTCTCATCATTGGGAGAGGCCTGATAAGAGTTGCAAGGTGGCTGTATATTGCCCAAATGAGATCTACACTATGAGTAGAGGATGTGTCTAGACTGGCCTTTTAATGTGGCCTTAAAGTGATTGGCCTTCCAACACAGTCTTCATTCCCTACCCCCTGGTCTTTTCCCACCTCCAGTTCTTGAATACAAGTTGCTGCTTTCTTTTCACTGAAATCTAAGGTAGACTTGAATGTTGTCCTTTTTAATGTGGAGCTCATCTCTGTCATGTCCCCCCCCGAACTTCCCCTTCCCCCCCAAGATAAAAACCACCAAACCTTTCCTTACACCCTCTAGTCCACTGGTTCTTAACCTTGGGTTACTCAGGAGTTTTGGACTGCAACTCCCAGAAGCCTTCACCACCAACTGTGCTGGCTGGGGTTTCTGGGAGTTGCAGTTCAAAAACATCCGAGTAACAAAGGTTAAGAACTACTGCTCTAGACCCTTGATCATTTGGGCCGCTCTTTCCTACACCTTTTCCAGCTTTTCTATACGGTATCCCTTTTCATCTGCAGCGCTTGAAACTGTTCATGATACAGTATTCCCTATATGGTCCCATGGTAGATAAATACATGTTAAGGCAATCTTGGTGCTTGGACAGCAATAAGCATCTAAAGTGCTATCTCAAAGAGAGTATGATACTGAAGGAGAAGGCCGGTATTATGTTGCAAACAGAACTTGTTCCCCTGTTGCAGGTGGTGTGTTGTAAGCATGCAGGGTGCCTGACTCCTAGCTAACAACTCTCAGAACATGTGAAGACCACAAAGAGCTCTGCTAGCCTTTTGCACTCAGCAAAACTGCGGAACAGATTTTTTTTAATTCTCTGAAAAAAGAAAAGATAGTGCTCATGTGTGTCAGGACTTCCTGAATCTTTATTCTATGTCCTTTTATACTGAAAGATGGTAAACGTTGTCTTATGTATTTCGCATAAATCTCAAAGGTTATCATGAGAAACGTTTGGTTAGTTATTGATTATCAGACCAGAACGACATGTTGCCACGCAAGTTTTTAATTTTTTCTTAGTCACAGTGCAAATGTCGGTGCAGTTAATGGGTAGAACTGCTTTATTTTCTATTGTACATTCTATATATAAACACAGATAAACAGTATGATCTGTACTTAAATACAACTGTAATCAGCTATGGGTTGATATTAGCAGTGTTTTCCGTTCCTTTTCTAGTCAAAAACACATATTTGTGCACAAAAATATAGAAGGATGAGCTTGGTTATCCCACCGAGAGTATCTCAATAAGTATAATTGGGGCAAAGAGAGAGAGAGAGAGAGAACATGGTAGTGGCACAACTACAAACAATTCCAAAAGAAGACAGCAAAAAAGATAAATGTGGATTCAAAAAAAAAGCTCAGAGAAGACATGAAAAGAAAGGAGGACATATATAGGAAGTGGAAGGAAGGCCAAGCCTTAAAGGAAGAGTACAGACAAGTAGCAAAGAATTGCAGGGATGGGGTTAGGAAGGCAAAAGCTGAGAACGAGCTGAGGTTAGCAAGAGAGGCTAAAAGCAACAAAAAAGCATTCTTCATCTATGTGCATAGCAAAAGGCAAAGAAAAGTAGCTCAGCTACTCAGTGGGGATGGAAAAACGATAACAAAGAAAAGCAGAAGTGCTCATTTCCTACTGCATCTCAGTCTTTTCTCAACACAAATGTCAAGTACAAAGGGAGGACACACGGTTGCATCTAGGGGCAGATAAACAAAGAGTCAAGGAATACCTTATTATTTTGAATGGGTTAAATCCCCAGAAGCGGGTAAAGCCCTAAACAACTTGGGCCCGTGCTCCCTCAAGGATTTTTATGAGCCTGCTCAAGTGTTAAGATCATCAGGATAGGTCTTTCTCTCTGCCCCACCACCTTCCCAGCTATGTTAGATGTGAACACAGGAGAAGGCTTTCTCTGTGGCTTCTCCCAGACTTTGGAACTCCTTCCCACTGGAGGCCAGGCCGGCCCCATCTTTGCTGTCCTTCCACAAGCAGGCAAAGACCTTTCTTTTCAGGCAGGCTTTCCCTTAATGATTGGCTATATTAGAGAGGTTTTTTAAATAGATTGTTGTGTCTTGCTGCTTTCAAATATGTTTTAGTACTGATTTTTTTTACTGTTTTAATATACTATTTGTTTAATCCTTTTTTAGTATTTGTATACTTACTGTTTTTAGCTTTTAAATATTTACTTTTTACGACATAAGCCGCCTTCGGTCCTTTTAAAGGAAAAAGTCAGGGTAAACATATTTTAAATAAATAGAATAAAATGAAATAAAGAAGCAAGGGAGAAAAATCTGTAAAACCATCACAGAAATGTGGAACAAAGTTCCCACGGCATTATACTCAAAGAGAAGGGGGAAAAGCAGAAGTTCTCCTTCTCTCCCTGTCCCTTACCCTAGTTGATTTATGATATATATGCAAACCATATTAAAGTTAAATCAAGCTTTTCAAAGAAATAAAGGGTTCTCCTGAGTGGTTCTCCTTTTTCCTCCCTACTCTTATTATTTAAGAGTCACAGCGACTGATGCAGGCAGATGTAATCAGCTCCGTTGCTAATAAAGGATATTTGGAAAAGGAGTTAGCATACTTAACCCATTGAGTGAGAAATGGCCCATAAATCATGCACATCTCCAGAGAAAAGTAGTTCAAAGACATTTTCCTTTGAGCTGTGGTAGGATGATATCTTTCTATGGAGTCATGATGTTCCCTTATTCATTAAAAAAATAAAAATCTAAAGGTTAAATATCAAGGAGAAATTATTGTAAGATTGGGAAGAATAGGAAAAGATGTTGAGGCACAGTGTGAACAACTCCCATTTTATGTGGGTGCACACTGAGCAGGTGGGAAATTGAATGCCCTTCCAGCATTGGGGGGACACAGAGGTACTATGGCTTGTGGGTCACCTGCACTTCCCCGCAAGCTTGTTTTGTTGGCCGTGTCAGCTAGCCCTTCAGATTTCCCCACCCTCCTGAAAATGGTTTCATCCAGCAAACCAAACAAGGTGGACTGATGTTCTTGGAAGCTACTGGGAACAGTGATTCTCCTTATAAATGGGGTCATGAAGTTCTGTTGGAGGCTACCTCAAAATAGTGTAATGGGCACTGAAACCCACAAAGGTCACGGCAGGGCCAAAAGCCCATTACATTATCTTGAGGCCGTCTCCAATGAAACTCCATCTCTCATGCACTTCTGTAAGCTGCAGAGATCCTTAAAAGTTCCACAGTGCAGTGGGGCACTTTTCTTACTATTCGAATATTTTCAAAAGCAAAGCAAAGCAAAGCATGCTGCTTATATACTGCCCCATAATGTTTCAAGCATTCTCTGGGCGGTTTACAAGTTCATTATGCAGGCTACGCTCCATGATTACTGCAGATGGTGGCAGCAGCCACAAAATTAAAAGACACCTGCTTCTTGGAAGGAAAGCCATGACAAACCTTGACAGCATCTTAAAAAGCAGAGACATCACCATGCCAACAAAAGTCTGCATAGTCAAAGCTATGGTTTTTCCTGTCGTGATGTATGGAAGTGAGAGCTGGACCATAAAGAAAGCCGACTGCCGAAGAATTGATGCCTTTGAATTGTGGTGCTGGAGGAGGCTCTCGAAAGTCCCCTGGACTGCAAGGAGAACAAACCTATCCATTCTGAAGGAAATCAACCCTGAGTACTCACTGGAAGGACAGATCCTGAAGCTGAGGCTCCAGTACTTTGGCCATCTCATGAGAAGAGAAGACTCCCTGGAAAAGACCTTGATGTTGGGAAAGTGTGAAGGCAAGAGGAGAAGGGGACGACAGAGGATGAGATGGTTGGACAGTTTCATTGAAGCAACCAACATAAATTTCACACAACTCCGGGAGTCAGTGGAAGATAGGAAGGCCTGGCGTGCTCTGGTCCATGGGGTCACGAAGAGTCGGACACGACTAAACGACGTCGACACATTGCAAGCTGGGTACTCACTTTACCGACCTCGGAAGGACAGAAGGCTGAGTCAACCTTGAGCCGTGTACCTGGGATTGAACCCCAGGTCGTGAGCACAGTTTTGGCTGCAGTACAGCGGTTTAACCACTGCGCCATGAGGCTCTTTCAGTAACTCCATGGAGGTAGAGAGGGTTGTTTGGGACCTTCCAATCCTATAGTAGTGCCTGGAAGATTTTGGGTGAATTATGGGAACTGAAAGTCCTCTAAGTCCAACAGGCTATACCTAGAGACCATCCATCCTAAGGTACTTCTGATTGCTGTGTACGATGTGAACACTCGACAATGATGAAAGCGGACAAGTTAAAATAGATATATCCATTCAGAATGTGGCATTGGAAGAGAGCTCTATGGATAGCATGTCCAGCAGAAAGACAAATAAATGTATTCTAGATCGAAGTGAAGCTCTAGAAAGAAGTAAAAATGTCAAAGCTGAGGCTATCATACCTTGGACATAACATCAGAAGACAAGACAGTGTAAAAGAGCATAACGCTAAGAAAAGTGGGAGGCCGTAGGAAAAAAAGATGGATATGAGATGGGTGGACTCAGTAAAGGAAATGACAGCCTGGAGTTTGCAGGAGCTCTTGAAGAGCTATTATTGATAAGATAACTTTGGGAAGTTAGGAATTCATGAGGTCACCCTGAATTCAAGGGCACATAACAGGGATAACCATCTCTAAGGAATGCTATAATGGCAAGTTGCCACTACTGGGTGAAGAATGGTCAAGATGATCTCCAAGATCTCTTCCAGCTGCATGATCCTATTTAAAATTCAGAATGATAGAGAACTGATAACATCTTGGTATGCAGTGAGAATAAGCTTAATAATCATCATGTGCCAACACGTTAGTTCTGAGACTTGGTGACCCTTTTCAGGGGTTTCTGAGTAGTAGATACAGAGAAGTGGCTGATCCTTCCCTTCTTCCAGGAGCACCCTGGGACCGTGCAGTTTGACCAAGGCTACATAGGCTGGCCTTTCTCCTAGGATGCACAGTCGGTACTCGAACTCCCACCCTCTGGCTCTGAAGCTAGATACCTAAACCAGCCAGCTACTTTGCAACTTCAGTGGAAATTTCAGGTGAAGAGAACTTTGGATGGATCCCTGAAACCTAACATATTTTGCTGCCCTGTAGGGGGCAAGAGGATGCTGTTTAGTCGTTCTGTAACTTCTAAAGGCAAATTTCATTCTTTTAGGCCTGTGGGGTGCCAGATGAATGAAGAACTGTATGTGAAAAATGTTGGAAAAAAAACCCTCATTATTTCTCAGAGCCAATTAGAACCATTGCTTGAAATAACTTGAGCCATTCCCTGCCATTATTGTATAGCATTACAAGTTATCCCTGACTCCCCACTGCCTGTATTTTTCAGCCTGTGCCTTGTGAAAATATTGAGAAATGTGTTTCAAAATAGAATTGCTCTTCCAGTATTAAAAGTCGTCGCTTTTGCTATGATGACTTCCGTTGGAAATGGACGGCAAACCAGCCATTTTCCATCTCTCATTTCAAACAAACGTTCCAATTATTTTCTGTTTTTGCATAAAGCTGAATGGAATAGTCTTGCCTGTTTCTTGCTGAACTGAGAAATGATTTGTTTTGATTAGGTTTTTATGGCACAGAACTAGGGATGGGAAAGAGGTTCATTGGATTTGCATTTACATACAGAAATACTCATTTTGCACCACCAAAGACTGCTAACATAACATAACTTACTTTTTTAAAAAATTGACTTCCAGTGAATTTCAGCCAAAAAATCCCACCTGTGCACAAAACCACAAATACATTTATAGAGTGCAACAACTAAAAATAAGCACATTTTTAAAAAATGCATGCACCAATGGTGTGGATTTTGAGATATGGGGATAGGCACCTATTTCCATTGCAAGGAAGAAAGTCTTGTAACATGATATGGAAATAGGACATGAAGTGTGTTCAGGAAAATCTCATCTTTTCTCTCTAGTCCCTTGAGGTAATGTAGAGTTTCCACCATCTGGGAAATGTTGCTACCGCACCTACTGCATCAGGAAGCAAAGTACGGCTGTGTGTTTGAAACTCTTCCTTTTTTTCAGCTTTCATCCCAGTAACTCACACAACCACTGCAAGAAGAAGTGGTGATGAGGATAGGAAAGGCACACAGGGATCACTTTGCCCATCGTGGCTTGCTTCTGAACATCTCCCCCAGAACCACACTCAAGCAAAGGAACTGGTACTCTGAGAAAAATGCCTTTCCCCATCCTTGTTCCTCTGATGGGAGCAGCGCTCTGCAGGAAATGACAGCTTTAAAAAAAAAAAAAGATATTCAGTGTGTGTGGGGAGAGCATGGCATGTGGTCCACAATGACCTTGAGCCTGGCATTCTGGCAGCATGGGAGCAGTGCCCCTGCCACCACCAGTGTCCTACTAATTGAGGCAACTCTCCAATTACAAGGCTGGCCCTTCCAAACTGTGTCATCTGTCTCAAATCCTCCAGTCAAGGATGGTGCAATGAAGGCGAGGACTCCAACTAGAGAAGCGGTCCTCCATCCAGTGGTTTGGCTGGGGTGGCTGGATGTCCTGCATGCAGGTTTTCCTGGCTTAAGAAATGTAGTGGATGCCGTGAAGCCAACCCAGTGTCCCCCCCCCCCAAAAAAAATCTAGTTCATGGATGGGTTATGCAAGGGTAAACTTGAACCTCCTTTCCCAAATAAGGTTTACTCCATCTGGCTGAGGGAAGGTGGTAGGCAGTGTATGTGCATTGAAGCCAGATGATGTGAGAGTCAACATCCTTTAGCAGAGAGTCTCAGAAACCCTGGGCAGCATCTCCTACCAAAACCACACTGTGTTTTGGCAGGAGCTATGTATTCCAGATGTTCTGTGCTGCAGTTCCCACAGTAACCTGACCACTTGCTGTGCCCAGTGGGATCATCACCCGAAACATCAGGAGAGGACAAGCTTGGACAGTGCTGAGCTAGACAGACTAACCGTTCGGTTCAGCACAAGACAGCTTTCCGCGGTTCCGTAGGAGTGCGTCTCCTTGAAGATAGGTGTGTAAACCAGTGAGAAAGAATGGACTGAACAAGAGAAGCTTGCTCGGAGAAATGTTTTTGTCTACTGTTTCTAGGCAGTTAATAAGGCAGGCAGTGATTTCTGGGAAAGTCTACGCTCCATTTCAAATCCTCTCTCTTCTCCCATATATTAAGCCCCAGTTGGTCCAAGGAAATACAGTGACCCACATCCTGTTAATGATTTCCTGTACATGGAAGGACAATCACACAGTGTGTTTTCCCCTCCAGAAGGCCCCCCTCTGGTGCAATCAGTCACACACTTGATCACACCATCAGTGCAAAACTAGGCAGCAAGGCACTTATGCCATCTCTCGTACAGTACATGGTCATGTCAGTGAATAGGACCAGTTTGGGGGGTGAGATGGTAAAGAGGAAGGGACAGTCTGTGGAAGAAGAAACCACTTTGAATCTATCAGGCCTGCTACAAGTCAGATGGCTTTGAATCCTTCTAAATCTATTCTCAAGGAACCGAGAAAGGGAAATGGAATCTTGTTTTCAAGGCTTATTAAGATCGCTTCTCCCTCTCCCTTGCCCAAAGCTAAGGAAGCCATCTGTTGGAACCCGTTCACATGTTTGTTTTCTACGATAAAATGCAAAATACTTTTTCCTGTTAGAGGATTATGCCATATGTCACTCTCTGTAACAAAACCAGAATGCTTATTAATAAACCCAATCAGAGTTTAGGATTTAGGAAGATTTAAAAAGACTCTCCCCCATCCTCAGCTCAATATTTAAGAGTGTGTGTGTGTGTGTTGTGGGGGAGAAGCGGAAAGACGTCTGATGTGTTATTATTAATATTACACTTAGAACGACGGCAACACAGCCCAGACTATGCTTTTCATAGGAAATTTCTAATTTGGCAGTAGATGGAAAGAAGGCAGCCAGGCACCGAGGAGAAAAGAGCCATGCTGATTTAGCTGCCTGTTTCACACGTTGAAACCCCTGGCTGATTTTGATCTGCAGTTTATCTCTGATTAATATTTAATTTGCTCAGTACTGGCAATGTTGTCATCAGTCCATCCTCCCTCTTCTCCTTTGCTCTCCTGACAACCCAATTAAAGAACAAAATAGCAAGGAAAAGTATTCCTATAGATATGTAATGGTTTGCTGGATTAATATAAAGTGTGAAATCCAGTATTTTTGATTTTGCAATGCCGCCTTGCGCCGTCTCGTTTCCGAAATAGAGGCAGTGTCTTCTGGACTTCCATGGATGCTGAGCAAAAACCGGAACTGTATTGCACCTGTATTTAATCTTTAAGATCTGCATTACTTGCCAGCTGTTCTTTGGCCAAGCTCCATTGACATCAGGGGCTGGGGCACAGAAATAATCACATGACGCAACAATAATGTGTAAGATTAAGATAATGTGTAAGAAAAAGGCCACAACTTTATTGATCACAACTGCTTCCAGTCTTGCTGCTAGCATAAAGGACAGATGCTCATCAACTGACTCACCCCCCCCCCGGATGATGTTAATGATGGAAACCTGGGGTATGGCACTATGTGGCCTTGCCTACCACCAAGGAGCAGAGAGAGGGTGGCTGCTGTCCACCTGGGCCCATGCCTATCTCTGTGTCCCGCCACCTAAAGGGGAACCACCATGGAGGGTCAAGCACCCGATCAGCCCTTCATTTTTGCCTGAACCCATCACCATGCTTGCAAACAGCTCCAATAAAGGATGACATAGATCATAAAGATGGCACATGGCAGTCCCTCAAAATCCGTGAAAAAGGGACAGCAGGTAGGAGCAGGTCCTTAGAAGATTGGCTGTTCTGGGCTTGGACTGGCCTTTTTATATCTCGCAGGTGAACCAGAGGGGAAGCCGTAGTCCTCTAATTGGCAACCCCTTCCCGCAGCTGCCCATGGATTGACCTATAGCTATTGCCCATGAAGCCTGCAAAGACTCCCAAGCCCTGGAAATTGTGGCCACCTTTCTTTGTCACTGCCCACTGACTAACTTGACCCCAGGTATGTTACAGGAGTCAGCGCTTCTGGATGCATTGTGAAGTGCTAGATGTAACTTTTAAATACTGTAGTCCTAAGTAGGCATGTAAACCATAGCTTGTCTCGTCCCCATACACTGAAGTCAAAGAAGTGCAACCTTCCTCTCACTTGTCAGGACAGGGTGGGGTTTTCTCCTCTTCCCATTCTCAGGATTTGCACAAAAGCTCCATCTCTGAGGGAAAGATCAGAACAGTTTCGAGCGGTACCTACTCCTACATAGGTTGATTCCCCCCCCCTTTTTTTAAACCTTCCTCCTGCCCTCCATTTACCTTTTAAACAACTCCAATACGTACCTCCTTTCTTCCTCTGCTACTTAAAATGGTGGCACTAACAGAAGCCGCGCTCTTGTTTAGGCCAGTTTTTTGCCTCAACCCTTTGAAAGCTGCCCCACTTTAAGCAGTAGTGAAATGATCACAAAAGATTAGGAAAAGATTATGTAAAGCCACCTGGAGAATGCAGTGAGTTCTGTGGCTATGATTGTCAGATCCACAAAAAGAAGTGAATTTGACCCTAGCTGAATTATCTTGTCAAATTCAGCTTAGTTTCAATAAGCCTGCTTAAATGCAGAGACCATGCACGTCTCTGTTCTCTGGGCCCTCATTTATTCTATTAAATTTTAACCTAGTACACCATCATTGTTTAGTTTGAGCTAACCACATTCCAGACGTATGGGACGGAAGATCAGTTATAGTTCTGAGACCTATCTGGAAAGTCTGTACAGGTCAGGATACTAGACATTACTATGCCATACTGGATCTACTAATATTGGAGAACATGAACCCACCTCTCAAGTCATCCGTGGTGGACCATTCCAAGCTGTACTATCCTTGTATTTGATCTATCTGTTTCTTTTAATGCACTGTGCTTCACTTTGCCTTGCCAAATTCTCTAATCTGGCCGTAGCTCGTATCTTTCATTGTGTAAAGCAAAATGCGAGTCTTCTCCTTCACTGATCTTTTCCACTTTTGGTTGGAGGAAGTACCAGCTGGGCTGCCTTGTTCTCTTTCCAGGTTTCCGTAGTTGTGTGTGTGTGTGTGTGTGTGAGAGAGAGAGAGAGAGAGGCTGAGTCTTCACATTTTCCTGTTGCACCGTATTTTAAGTACCAGCTTTCCATACAGCTGTGACTGCAGGAGGCACTGAAGCCTGTCGGCTATGCCCTTCCGCCCCTCCGTGCGTATCACAATGAAGAGTGGGGGGTCCCTAACTGTTGGGACAACGGCTGACAAGAGATCAAAGCAACTGGTTCATCTCAGCTTACAGCATCGTGGGCCAGAAGCCCACCAACTCTCTTGCCTTCTTTCCACTGTAAAGCAGCAGGCTTGTTATTCTGGATGCATAGTTTGGCTTGTTACCGAGCACATGCTTTGCAGATTAGCCTGTTTGTACAGCCAATTGAACATGTGCTCCATTAAAAATTAAAGCATCCTGTTTTGAGGACAGAACAGGAGACATCAGCTGCCACGGCGCAGCAGATCTGGAAGGCCCCTAGAGCCCATTACCATAGGTTACAGCAAATGTTAATCTGTGCCAACACCATTAAATAATGCAGTTCATGCAGATGGCTGCTACTACATCTACTCACAGATGTGGCCTACCGTCCCTGAGGTTGCTGTATCACAGGAATTGTCGGGAATAGTCAAATCTGATGTTGACAGTAGCAATCACCATGGGGGGAAGGGTTAGGATTTTTTTTATTTTTTATTTTTGGCCAGACATAACAGCCAAAGAGAACAAGAAGAAGAAACAATGGCTGCGTAATACTGAGAAAATGCAACACAGAATCTTGCCAAGGGCTAGAAGAGAGTTGGATTGGAAGTGGAAACCAAACACACTAGAAGTGTGTATTTTTGTCTTAAAAAGAGCAGCGGTCCGCGTTTTTGTTTTATGAACGTGTTGCAATTATTTGCTGGGGACGGAAAACACATTTATGCTTTTGAGATGTGTATCTTTCATGGTGTTGTTATGTGCTGTCAAGTTGGAACCAACATATTGACCCTCGTAGGGCTTTCAAGGTACGTGAGGTTTATAAGGAGGGGCTTTATCCATTCCACTCCCCCAATGGGTTCCCATAGCTGAGCAAAGATCTGGACCCAGGCCTCCTGACTCCTAGTCCAATTATTTTGCTGGAGACATTCAAAAGAAAGGCATTCAAAATACAAGCTTCATTGACCCCACAGGCATGCATGTAGTAAACCAGTGATTCCCAATCCCAATAAATTGCAAGGCTATAGTCCGGTCAGGCTGACTGGTGAAATTTTTGACTGTCTGGTGAGACATTCTAAAATTTTTCAAGCCCTATCCATTCATCCCTATTTCAGGTGTGTTTGAAAAGGTGAATAGGGCAGTCAAACCAGGCTTATTTTAAATATGTTGAATCTCACAGCTGCAGGCTGGCTGGCTTTCCAGCAGATAACAGTCTCTAGAAATCAAAACAAAAGAAACCCCACCACTTTGTGCTACCATCAGGAAAATAACCTGGAGAAACAATGCAAAGCACATCTATCTCATAAACATGCAGCAAATGGAATGTAACTGGCGTGCTTCTTTTTTAGCCTCCGAGAGCGGAGCGCTGGGCTGCAGATGCCTACCAAAGAATATGGGGGAACAACTTCCTCAACCAAACCAGAAAGCATTCCTTCTGAAAGAAGAGAGGGGAAGAAGTGGGGGGATTTTTTAAATTATTATTATTTTTTAGTAAGCATGCCTCAGTTGGGATGATCTGCCTAAAATCTCACTGATGCATGGCTGTCATCTCTGGGTTGCAACTTTCTCCTGATGTAGCAGCTCCTGTCTTTCACTGTCGGTTCTAATAAAACGTGTTGGTCAGCTCAAAATCCCTGGGAACTCAGTGCTATGTTTTGTGAATTACATGTGCCCGAGGCTCCTCATGCATGATTTAACGTGCTTTGTAAATGTCAATAGGTGGAGAAAGCTCTCAGCTCCTCGTAGGCTTTCTCAAATTCTCGCAGGAGGGCCTGTCGATTACGTGAAAACCGTCACGGCTCCCCCCCCCCCAAGGCCTGTCCGGTTCAGCACCTGCCTAACAAGAATGGGGGGGGGGGAAGAGATGTGTGCATATCTGTAGAGTATGTGCTAAGTTGTTGCTGGAAGCAAAATATTGGCAGGTTTCAAAGTTGTACCCACTAGCTGATGAGATGTTTTATTCAGAATAGCTTTGCTTTTGTGAAGACCCAGATGATAACTCTCTGGCACACTTTGTAAACATTTAATGTTCTTCAATTTCTTGAACTACATGTTTCTCCTTTAAATGCATTAAATAAGTCATCCTTTCTTCTCTCTCTCTCTCTTAATTCTCACTCATATAAAACTATTTGTAAATGGAAAATAAACATAACCCTTGGCTTGCTAAAAGCAATCTGGATCGCCAGTCTATTGCTATTAGTCCTCCCCAGAAAACTAACCTTTCCCCATGCATGACTGGCATTACTGTTGCATGTAATTGGTTCCATTGTCATACTGCTCTAACAATTAGAATTTTTTTCCCCTGATATTCATCCAAATTCTAGCTTCCTGCAGCTTGAATCTTCTTTTTTCAAGGCTAAGCATACCTACTTCTTCCATAGGGCTCGGCTTTCAGTCCCCTAATCATCTCTGTTGCCTTCCTCAGAACTTGCTTTACCGCACCTTTTTCCCAGAAAAGCACCCAAGGCAACTTACAACATTGGAAGAGAATATTTAAAGTGTAAAACAACGAGTAGACAATGATGGTTAACATCTTTAAAAGACAACATTTTAAGCTAAGAACAGTGACTAAAAGGGTCATCTTACATCATTAAAATGCAATATTAAAGCTAGGAACAATATATAAATCACTCTGAGAAATGAAAAATGCAAAAATGGAAAACACAGTAACAGTCTCTCTAAAAATCACAGGGAGCTAGTTATTAAGGGAAAGCTTGCCTGAAGAGAAAGGTCTTTGCCTGCTTGCAGAAGGACAGCAAAGATGGGGCCTGGCTGGTTTCTAGTGGGAGGGCATTCCAGAGTCTGGGAGCAGCCACCGAGAAGACCCTCTCCAGTGTCCCAGTCAGATGCTCCTCTGAAGGTGGTGTTGAACTAAGTCATCTTTGATTCTGAGTCATCAGACATGCCGACCCGTGGATTTTGGAAGTTATAGTCCCAAAACATTAACAGTTTAAAACTCTATTGAGAGCATTGGTTATACTTTCAGTGGCTTCCAAAATTTAAATGGAATTTGTAGATTTGCAACCCACCCACGATCTTTCCTTCTCTAATATGTGTATACTGGCTTTATGTAGTGATGTGAAAACATCTCACAGCTAGTCAAGATGTTGGTTGAGACAGGCTATCTTAACATAGCAGGACATTCTCCTGAAGAAGCATGAGATTCTTCACTCCATCATGAGATGGAGATTCCGAGCACTTTGTTCATTTCAGTTTCACATGGTAGTGATGATTCCTCCTGCAAATAACTAATTTCTTTTTCCTTCGGGTAGCTAAGCCAAACTCGCTTTCCCAGCGAGTGGGAAAGAAACAGATGATGGATCAAAAAGACGCAAACATTCCATCAAATGCTACTGCTTTTTTATAGCTCGAGCAATAAGACAACGGGTACCACAGTCTTAAACCTGGCACATTCACAGGAATGCAATCAGTCTTCTGCGCAGATTGTATGAAATCTTGGAAATGTACAAAGTCACCAACAAATAGAACGTTGCTGTCTTACAGCAAAGAGAAAAATTTTCACATTATGTTTATATAATGTAAGGATGAACCTGAGTATGTTTTACCTCCCTAATTCTGTGCAATAAATCCTAACAGTATGTTGTGGTGCTGTGATCACTGTGATATTGACCTAAATTGGGGGTCTTGGTTTTGGCCTCAGTGGAGAGAGTGACAGCTGTCAGCAACAGATCCAGGCTGCTAAAACCCACTCTTTCATTCCTGCCACATATCATTGCCCACAGCTGGAGGCCTTGCTTTGCAATCTGCCAATTAGCTGGCAAAGGATCTACATACTGTATTAGCAAGGTCAGCTGCTGAGATACAGGCTGCAACCTTGGCCCATCTGATTCTTTTAAAAAAGAGAAAAAGACAGCCTTGCTCAATAGCTGGTTATTAGAATATTACTTTTGCCCATTTTTGGCCTCCTCCCAAACCTAGGAAACATTGCAGATTTAGATTGAATATGAGGGTAAACTTCCTGTTAGAGCAGTACAACAACGGAACCAATGACCTTGGGAGGTGACGAGCGCTCCAACACCGGAGGCATTCAAGAGAAAATTGGACAACCCTCTTGTCAGATCTGCTTTGATTTGGATTCCTGCCTTGAGCAGGGGGGTGGACTTGATGGCCTTCTAGGCCCCTTCCAACTCCATTGTTTTGTGATTGTAGCGTTTTTTGTGCATGGTTGGAAGGAGTAAAATGAGTTCTTCATTCAGTGGACGGCATCCTGCTGTTCATTGGGATTTTGGATAAGTGTAAAGGAAAGTGATGGAGTGGGGTGTACGTTGGCAACTGCTGGATGTTATGTTGGTGTTGGAGAACCAACGTCCCATTTCATGGGACTTAAATCCAAATTGATGTTAAAGTTTCTCTGCACAATTGAAATGCATCGTTGGCTCATCTGGCAGAGACACCAGCATTAGATGCACACTTTGGTAGATTATAGATTTCTCCCTTATCTGAATTTACCTTTGGATTTGAGGGATCCAGATTGGCTGTTTCTTTTGGTGGGGTAGCATTGAAAAGCTGGGGACCTCGCCTCCCATTTCAAATAACAACACATCCCGTTTGTACAAATAGCTTTGCATATGTCAATTTCCACCATTTTTGCTCTTGTCTATTCCTTTGTGGGACATCGTGGCACTGCGGGTTAAACTGCAGAAGCCTCTGTGCTGCAAGGTCAGAAGACCAGCCATCTGTAAGATCGAATCCATGTGATGGAGTGCGCTCCGTCGCTTGTCCCAGCTCCTGCCAACCTAGCAGTTCAAAAGCATGTAAATGCGAGTAGATAAATAGGTACCACCTCGGTGGGAAGGTAACGGTGTTCCATGTCTAGTCGCGCTGGCCATGTGACCACGGAAACAGTCTACGGACAAACACTGGATCTACGGCTTGGAAATGGGGATGAGCATCACGCCCTAGAGTCGGACATGACTGGACTAAATGTCAAGGGGAATCTTTACCTTTGTTATTCCTTTGTATCTTTTAAAATTTCCCATGCATACATGTTCACATTGATGAACCACAGTGCAAAGGGGACTTTTTGTTGTTGTTGTGTGTTTCATTAAAATTATGAAATATGTAGTCCAAGAAATCAACAAAGCCCATCCATACAAACCATCTCTATTACAACATGTGTGCACCTAAAGAAAAAGTGGCTAGCTGCCTACCAGAATCACAGATACTGACCACAAATGTGAACAGGAAATATGGAAGGCATATACACACACATGCAAAAATGGGTGCGCACACGCACACACACATATACCACTCCAAGATATCAAAGGAGAAGGTGAAAGAGAAAAAGCATGTGGGTTGAAATATTCTTTCCTAAAATATATTCAAAGACATAATAAAGCATTAAACTGAAAATATTGTTGAGACAGCTTTCATTATGCTTGTGTCAGGGCTCATTACAACTTGAGTAAAAGTGACTGAGCAAAAGGGACATAACAATATCGGCATTGAATTTCTATTATGCCGGGAAAGGCTACAGCGCTCGAGTGATGGTGTCAGGATACAGTGACTGGATTTCAAAGGAGGTTACTTCCATTACTATGCTGGAGAAAGTGAGAACGGTGATTCATTCTTTTATGACCTGGCAACACTCTTGAGAATTGATCTGAGAACCGTGTGTGTGTGTGTGTGTGTGTGTGTGTGTGTGTGTGTGTGTGTGTGTGTGTGTGTGTGTGTGTGTGTGTGTGTGTGTGTGTGTGTGTGTGTGTGTGTGTGTGTGTGTGTGTGAGCGCTCCTCTTTTTCTCTCACACACACGAGTGCTGCCCCTCCCTCTGCTTAAATGAATAGCATTTGTGGAAGAATTGTTCTTGGGCCTTGCACATCTGTGGGGCCTTTTCTCTGGAGGGCGATTAATATTTCAGTTAATCCATTTTGTTCCTGTGCTTCCAAACGCCTTAAAGAATGAAAAGGAGAGGTTAAAAGAGAGGCTTCGAGGAATGGCCAGCTTCAGAGAGACTAGATCATTTCATGAAGGGAAATCAATTAAAAAGGTTGACTGCGAACATTTATCCATTTAGCTCAGCTGCTATTGAATTTTCATGATGGACTTCGACTCTTCAGAGAGCGCCCGAGTTAATGGCAATTGTTCCCTTCTCTTCAAAATTTATTATCTGGTTTATTCAATGGAAAACACTCCATCAAACCAGAGAGGGGCCTAAAGTCTATTGATGGGTTGTCTGTGTGGGGTTGGAAACAGGGAGGTTTGTCACAGATGTCCGGACTTTGAAAGATAATTAAACAAGTATCTCATTACTAAACGCCTCAGTGGTCCCTGGAGGTGGCCTTAGAGGCAGACGATTTAATGAGCTGGGAATCACAAATGCTGCCAAAGTTTACCTCTGGCCCATCTTTCTGGACAACTCCCCTATTTAGGCCCACTCAAGCAGAGGAGAAAAGCACCCCACTGCTTCCTCTCTTTCAACTCCAAAGGACAGGGATAATGTATTTCCACACACCCCCTTTCCCCTTGCACCATGCATCCAGAGGAATTATGTGTGCTAATTTGATTAGGGGGAGATTTGATTAACTGGAAAATGAGGGCTTTGCTAAGACTTTCACACGCTTAATTTATCCCTTTGCAAAGGAGATGCAACATTGTGGCAGGAAACTCCGAAAGGCATATGGGAACCCCATTCAGGAGAAAGACTGCCTTTCAAGCTTGACAATATCAGGGATTGCCATGGTTCATATTGGGATAATCGGTTCGGCGCATTTGCTATCGCGCAGAATACAAATTGCATTTGGCATTGCCAGTTAACTGGTTCAAAGAATAATGCGATTAATAGAGTAGGGGACTTAGCTAAGCAAAGTGTGCTTTCTCACTCCATTTCTTGCTCCCCCCCCCCCCAACATCAAGGCATAACTAGTTTCACTGGGAATACTTTGGAAGAGAGAAAGGCTTTCAGTGGGTAGAGGTGTGTATTTGTGTGTGTGTGTTTGTGTACATTTGTGTATTGTATATCTTCTCATAGACGACACTCATGATGGTATCTTGTGGCTTGCAAACCCCATGATACAATTTCCTTTTTAAACAAGTCGATTACAAAGTCTCAGTCCAAGGCTTTTTAGATGTTGGAGATAATACTGCTGAAATGGGAAGACAATTCATTCTTCTAGTTGCATAGCTCCTTCGTTCCTCCTTCCACCTGCCTTTGCTGTGGTTCTATCCTTCTAATTTACTCTTACAATGAAAGAGAGAGACTATATATTTCAGGCAACTTTAAGCTTGGCTACTATGTGGGGAGAAATGCAAATAGGTGTTTTAGAAATAAAAAGATGAAAATATAATGTATGTTTAAAGTGTCAAAACTCAGTCTGCAACCCTTATGCTCACTTGCCTGGGAGTAAGACACACTGAGGTCAATGGGAACAATTTGTAATTAGACACGTACAGGATTGCACTTTCATTCATTCATTCATTCATTCATTCATTCATTCATTCATTCATTCATTCATTCATTCATTCATTTGAAAACTGTTTAATGCATATGCTGTTAAGTAACACAACATTGCAGCATAACAGTCAGAATCCTTTTGAGATTGCTCAGCGTGCACCTAAAATTGAATACCTGGTACACACATTCATTCCAGCTGTCTATTGTGTGTTTGGCGATACCTTGAGCATGCACTGGATGTGCAACAGATGGTCAGGACATTGCAAAGCAACTTGTACAATGTATTTTAGCCATGCAGTATTTCACAGTAGGGTTTTGGCCAACATGAAATAATAGGCTTAAAACCAATTGCTAGTCTCAGCTGAAGCAGACCAGTTCAATCAGTTGCTGAATGGTGAGTCAACACTTAAATTCAGTGGATCTAGCAATTTGATTCGGCCATGATTTCCTACTACATGCACAAACTGAGATGCAACTAGACTCACACTATCTTGCATTTCCTCTCCATTTGTATGCCAGAACAGCTCAGACCAAAGATTCTGGTGATAGGACATTTGGGGTTTTTTAGGGGTGTGTGTTTGTGGCCTTGCAAATATAACTGAACTACAATTCCCATCAGTTAGAGACCACAGATTGTACATCTCTGGTTTGACCAGAGATTGCAAATCTAGCCGAAATACAAGCTTGATCATCTCCTTAACCATAGTTAAAACCATGTGTGGGAATCATGCAGCCTGAAAGATATATATGCAGCCCCATGTGTCGTGGCTTGATAGTGCCCTGAATCATGCCATTGGATCTCAGAGGCCATCAGGAACACACAGCTCATTCTGCTTGCCATAAACACATCAAAGTGGGTTGCTCTCAAAGCTCAGCAGCCTGTTGGGAAACCCCATTGAAAATATCTAAATGCTTACTCTAAAGGGTTTCAACTACAATACAGATAAAGGAAGCTAAATGCTTGCTTTAAATCGGGGAGAGTTCCCCCCCAGGGGGAACTCAATTGCCCCCCAACCACAGCTGCCCACGGCTGGATTAAATGCTGTGGCCAGAGTCCTGTTGGTGATTTGATCGTGCATAAGCTACAGTGACAAATAGTTGGTAATTAAGAAGGGGCTGGTTACATTCCTGTTTGTGCCCAGGGGCATCACCAACATTTCATTAATCTGCACCAATTTGCTGCTTATGCAGTTTCACTTACACATGAGTAAAATCACCAGTAGGATTATTGAACTTGGCTTATTGCAGTACCTTCTAGTTGACTAAGCACAGTTTGTTCGTATTAGGGGAAAATACTACTATATACATATGTTTTTCCATATTGTATGCGTTTTCATTTTAGCTGTTTACCAGCTTGAATTCTTCATGGAATTGGAGTAAGATGTAAGTTATTAAAAGGGAGATGTAGAAAAATAGGTCGGTTGGTTGGTTGGTGACTAAGGAAATATGGAATGGTAGATGTCAGAAACAAAAAGTCAAGTTACACATTATTTAGAATTCACATTTCTCTTTGTTTATAGTGTTTTTTCCTCCAGTTCTTCCAAAGTCTGTGCCAAAGCCATTAGATTTGCAGGCGAGGCCTGTGTTGACTACTCCTCGACCAGCATCAAAACAGCAAGCCAGTTTACAACATGCAAAATGAGGGAGCACTGAATGTGTTCAACCATCTTTGCCCGTTCCAGCTTTCGGGTTCATTTTAGAAAAATGCTCCCAGTTAAGAAAAGACTTTAGAAAAAGTAGGACACCCACCCACCTCAAACCAGAGCAGTAAATAAGTGGTCGACTTTTGCAATTTCAGATCTCTGTTTTCCTCTATTTCCTCAAGGATGCCAGCTGTATTACAAGCTGTATTGCTTTGCTATGTTACAAGCTCAGCTTTCACACATGGGATCGGGGTGTGGGGAAGGTGAGCCCAAGAGGAGCAGTTCAAGCTGCACCAGCCTCATTAAAAAGTGGTACAATCCAGACACATGAGTGGTCTCTGGTTGCATTTGCTTTCTGCCTCGCCCATCTGCTCACTCTGATTTTAATTAAATCTACAGAGGGAAAAAAATATACACACACCACATTGGTTTTCTTCTCTTTTTTTGACCTGCTCCAAGAAGTGGGCAAGGCAACGGGTCTGTGCCAGGGCTGGTCCATTTATATGAACTCCGTACCACCAGCCACTAATGAGGAAGCCCAAAGGAAAATCAATGCCCGCTCTCCACCTCCAGCCAGCAGCCAGGACCAGCGAATAATAGGCATGAAACCAGGTCTCTGTTTCTCTTTCCCTCCAAAAACAGGCACCAGTAGTATGCAAAAACCAAACAAATAACTGATCCCGCCCGTGGTTTGCTTGTTAATAGAAATGGCAGGTTTCAATAACCTTAAAGCAGGTGGCATGATGCTTGTCTGTCTGATCAGGGCTCTCTCGCTGGCTCCTGACATTTCCAATACAGGAGTGGCATTTGCAAGCGTTCTTTTTGGCTGTTGTCACATGACAAGGTCTTCTCTTCCTGGAGGCTTTCTGGAGATGTTGTTAAATCTGGGAAGGGTCTGACAGTTCACTCTGGGCTTGCCCGTCTTCCCTCAGATGTCAACACATCCTTATATCCTTTAGGAGGGGCTTATTAAAACCTCGCAAATAACCATCTGTAATGAACTGTTCCAGGGTCAGCGTTCAGATCCGGAGATGGAATCTTAAAGGGTGTTCCTTCATACTGCCTGGTCTGCGTTTATTTTCAGTTCGGGGGAATAGGAAGATAAGAAGAATCTCTCAGATAAATATAGCTTTTTAAAAAAAACTCTCATAAATAGGGTTGGCCTTTGCAGTAGGCAGAATTGAGGCAGTTACCTCTGGCAACGAAGACTGGCAGATGGCAGCAGGGGGTTGGAGAAGAAAGATTTGATCCATGAAGTTGCCCTGCATCTGTGCTAATCTGTTGTCTTCAGCTCCAGGTGGAAGATGCTCTCCCCAATGCCAGTGCTGATGGACTGCCATCCAGTTGGCTTTGGCACATAGGAAGGGGCACCATCTTGTTCTTTACTTCAGGCAGCACAATGTCTTAGGTCAGCATTGCTATACTGTATTTATATCAATGGAAAGGTGTACAGCTGCCATCTGTTGACACAGATCTAGAACAAGGGTCTCCAAACTACGGCCTGAGGGCCACATCCAGCCCACCTTGCCTTTTTTATCTGACTCTAGGAACTTTCAACCCTGCCTCTCCTAACAGAGCCTGGCAACCGGATTGGTCTCCCATTCATCCCCTGCCCTAATGTGTCTGCTTTCTCTCTCTCTCTCTCTCTCTCTCTCTCTCTCTCTCTCTCTCAGCCTATCCACTGTGGGGAAACAACAAAACTCCCACCCTTCCCCAAGCTTCTGTCTTGTGGCCCTCATACTGAAAGGTTTGGAGACCCTGATCTAGAATATGTATAGTCTACTGTTTTCTGCTCCAGCTGGAAACTAGTAGCACTTTGAGAACTTCAGCCAGAACATGTTCCAGCTGTCCTATCCAGAGCCTTTTCAACAGGGATTCAGTATTCAAATCATTGTGCTCCATATTACTAATGCTGATGATGGTGCTAATGATGATTGTGATAATTTGATTCCTATCTCATGCTTCTTCAAGAGAGCTAAATATCGCTAGCAGTACACACAGAAGCAAAAGAGTTAAAGTCACAAGTCACAACATGTAAAAAATTTTTAAAACTCCACAATTTCAAATTACAAATATCTAAAAGATTTTATTTAGATGGTACTGTAGCTGTTTCTCCTCAATGTTTGATCAAGACAAAAAAAAAAATCAAATAAAGTAGCACTAGGTAAAATAAGGCCCTCCAGTTGTTTATGAGTTGCCAATTCTAGTAGCTTTAGCCAGGAGATCCAATAGTGAGAAATGCTGAGAGCAGTAGTCCAACTACTGGAGGGCCGTATCCTGGAACGAAGTGGAGAAATCTGACCGTACAGAAGAACCATACAAGAAAACATAATAGAGTGATCCTATACAATAGGACCCCTGTATCCATGGAATCAGTATTCACAGTTTCACTTATCTACGGTCTGAAAATATTTAAAAAAAAATATTAAAAGAAAAAAATCTAGAAAAACTATTTTCACATGCTGTATATTACAAAAACTGGTCACTGGAGGGAGCCAGAGACTGTGGTATGAGTAGTTGTTAGTGAAGAATACATAGCATGGTCTTTGCACCATCTAGTGGCCAATTCTGGTAGTGTATATGAAAATATTTTTCTGCTTTTTTCCCTTTTACCATAGCATTCACTATTATAAGCGGTTTCCGGTATCCACAGGGGGGGCTTTGAACCAATCCCCACTGGATATGGGGGCCCTACTGTACATGCCTAATCAGAAGAGGTATAGTCTAGTACCTTGAGTCCTGTGCAACTTACTTTTCAGTAAGTTTACAAGGTTGCATCTAAAAGTCTTACAAAAGCTTCTGTGTTAAGACTTGTACAGATATCAAGAGAGCTTTTGAACATGAGGTTTGTTTACAACTGCTCCAATTAACCCACATGGGGGAAATTTTTGCTGTTTTAGGAATGCAAAAGCGGTAATCTCTGTTAAAGTCCTTTAAGAAAATGTCTGTTCACCACATCTTCTGCCAGTGATTTCCATGGCTTAACTATATGCTGTGGACAGAAATATTTATTTTTCTCTCTCTTCTGAATCTCACAATGTCCAACTTCTCCAGATGACCCTAGACTCTAATTATTATGACAGGCAGGGAAAACTATGCATCTATTCACCTCTTTCACACTGTTGCACAGCTGGATATATATACTCCTATCATATTCCCTCCTTTTCACCAGCCTACATACTGTAGTTGGAAACACAGTATAATGTCTAATGCAGACCAAATATGTTTAAAAGTAACTTTACGGGCTCTGACTTTACCATTCAGTAGTGGTTCCTGCTTTGATGAAAAGTGCTTGTTCTTTATCACCGAGCAACTTTCTGATGCGGAAGATCACGTAAGGAGAGACCTGCTGGACTGAGCCTCTCTAGGTTGTTCGCTAGGGCCCTTGCACAGAGTCTGGAACCCCAAATTATTAACTAGATTTGGGCCGAGTTGTGTGAATTCTGGAATGAAGGAGAGGGACCAAAGTGGGATTTGGCTCCAGGCTGAAGGAAAAAGGAGCCAGAGTGCCTCAGACCAGGCTGGAGATTCAGGCATCTAAAATGAGCAAGGAAAGCATGTCAGTAGATGATGGGAAGTGAAAGGACCAGGAAGAGTGCTCGTTTGGCTCATTGCCAGCCCCAGTAAGCCATGTGTGATGAGAATATCTGCTGCCTTTCTCTGCATGCCCACAGTGGTGTCTTTCAGGGCAGTACTTTAACCTACTCTCCCAACTCTTGCTTTGCTTTGCCTTGCTTTGCCTTTCTTTTCTTTGCCTTGCCTTGCTTTGCTTTCTTTGCTTTGCCTTGCCTTGCCTTGCTTTTCTTTTCTTCTTTGCTTTGCCTTGCTTTGCTTTGCTTTGCTTTGCCTTGCTTTTCTTTGCTTTGCTTTGCCTTGCTTTCCTTTCCTTTCCTTTGCCTTGCCTTGCTTTGCTTTGCCTTGCTTTTCTTTGCTTTGCTTTGCCTTGCTTTCCTTTGCCTTGCCTTGCCTTGCTTTGCTTTGCAACTGACTCCTGTTTGGTACAGTTCTTCCGCTATAAATGTGGGGATTTTCCAAGGTCCCTGGGAAGGGTCTGCCAGTCCTAAGAGGACAGCGAGAGACTGACAGCAACACAGATGGGCAAGCTAAGTAAGCAGCTCCATGTACATGCTTTTGAGAGCAGTTTTGTTTCATGAACAAAGCAAAAAGCGCCAAGTTTGCAAAGTTATCTTTATGAAACTTGGGATATAGCAGATTTTCTCTTCCTATGAGGAATATCATCTCCAATTGTCATAAGTATTGGTCAGAAAACAAAGAAGTCACAGCTGTTTGGGGTTTCCATTGCAAA